>NW_020312000.1:584249-585780 GCF_003144115.1 Tilletiopsis washingtonensis | reverse complement strand
TCCTCCTCCCCCCACTGCCCCCATTCCCTCCTCTTGTCGCCCTCAACCTCGCGTTCCACTCACCTTGCTCTCCCCCAGCACATCACTCTCTACATTTCTTCTCAACTCCTCCCTCGTCTTGCGTGCCACATCCAACCTCGTCCTCCGCTTCTCCACCTCTCGCGCCACAGTCGCCTCCTCGGCCTTCTCGTAGAGGTGCAGCACCTCTTGCAGAACGTCGAGCGAGCGCACATGCACCGCCAGCTGCGCCTCGAACGTCGTCGTTGCGCTAGGCGCGGATTGATCGGGCTCGGGAAGCGAGGAGAGGAGAGGGTAGTAGGGCGAGGAGGAGAGGTAGAGCTCCAATGCGGACGCCAGCTGCAGAATGCATGAGCTTACGGCGGCAGTGGAGAGCCTTGTGCGGCGCCAGACTCACTTGTGCTGAGTCGCCCTCTGCCTTGTGCAGCTCCACTAGCCGCTGCAGCGTCTCTGCCAACCTCGTCGCATCGCCACTAACACAGTGGGTGACATGGCCTCATCAGCCTCTCAGTCGCGCCCTTTGTGTCGCCCGCCTTGGCACCAGCCACTCACCTCTGCTTCAGCACGTGCATCTGTTGCCTCAGCACCTCTGCCCGCAGCTGCGCCTGCCTTGTCTGCGCATACAACTTCTCCAGCCCTTGCCATGCCAGCAGTGTATCGGGCTGCGCGGCAATGGCAAGGCGATAGGCCGCCTCTGACTCGGCCCGACGCTCGAGATGCAGCAGCGCCAGGGCGCGGAAGACGAGGCTGGTGCAGGCGTCAGGAAATGTGGCAAGAGAAGGAGGGAAGACGGCGCAACGCACGCATTGTAGTGGCCTGCCTCGGCGCCAAGCACCTCGTCGCTGGGAGTAGACGAGCATGGTCAGCAGCCAGCGCGCCAGATCAGAAGTGGCCAGAGGAGGGCCAGCTCTCTGCAATCACGCACGCAGCAGCCAGGGCCGCATCCCACTGCTTGGCCGCAAGCGCCTCGCGGCTCGCCTTGAGCTTGGCCTTGGCGTATGCGGAGGACATGGGGTGGTGGTGAGGGGTGGAGGAGGCGAGTGGGCGATGGCCAGGTGGAGGCAGCGAGCGCGCCTCGCCTGGCCAGCGCATTCCGCCAAGGCACGCGCGCGGGAGTCGCACGCCGCCGCGCGCGCCAGGTGCCTGTGCGCCGTCACCACAGCCAGCCGCGCGCATGGCGGCGATCGTCGCTGGCTGCACAGCGTCTGACTTCCTCTCCCTCTCCACTCCTCCTCCCCTCGCTCGCACCATGGCTTCCGGCTTCGGCTTCCAGGGCGGTGCGTTGCGCGCTTCTCCCACTGCCAATGCGCTCAGCTGACGCCGCCTCATGTGCGCCAGGCCGCTCGCGCTGCTACACCAACTGGCAGGAGTTCATGGCCTGCTACGCCAACGCCGACGCGCCCAAGGACTGCATCAACCAGCGCGCCGACTACCTCGAGTGCCTGCACCACACCAAGGAGGTGCGTATGGCGCACACGCACGCACCACGCCGCTCCTCGTGATGGGCCAAGAT
>NW_020312000.1:562639-583429 GCF_003144115.1 Tilletiopsis washingtonensis | reverse complement strand
CGCATACTTTACCTCTCCCACACGCTGGCATCATCCCACGGCACGCTGGCGCGCGAGTCGAAGAGCGAGTCGGGCTGCTGCTGCTGTGCGGTCGTAGTGCTTGCGCCTGCTCGGGCGGAGCCGAGTCGCGCAGCAGCAGCGCCTTGTCGCGTGAAGCAGTGCGCTGCAGCAGCAGCGGCCCCCGCCGCCCAGCTGGTCGAGGCAGGCGAGCCGAGATCGGGCATGGGCCACTGACTCTCCTCCTCTGCGCGAGGCTCGAGCTCCACTGCCGACGTCGACGTCGACGTCGACGCCGAAGCGGCGCCACGATGGCTTCTGCGTCTGGAGCGTGGAATGCCGACACGTAGACTCGACACTTCATCCGCCGCCTCTGCCGCCTCCTCGAGCTCGAGCGTCGAGAGCCCGAAGCGTGGCATGCGTACCGCCGACGGCGCAGAGGAGCGTGCAGCAGCGCCGCGAGCTACGCCGCGCGAGAGGCGAGAGGAGCCCGAGTCGCTCGACTCGAGCGCAGCAGCAGCAGCAGCAGCAGCAAGCCACTCTTGCATCGCCGCGCGTGACGGCGCAGCCGCGTGGTAGGTGTACGATGGCGGCGTGACGAAGTAGGCTGTGGGGTGGGGCCAAGCGGTGGGTCTGAGCAAAAGACGAAAACGTCGAGAGCCGCCCAGGCGCGAGCGTGGGCCAGACAACTCACTCTGCATATCCTTCCAGCCGCGCCAAAGCCGCGGCTGGACGTGCCGCATGCCGCTGCTGCGAGCAGCGGTGCTGTTGGCGCGGCGCCAGGCGGCAGAGAAGGGCGCCACAGCGACGGCAGGCGCTGTCGTGCGTGGCCTTGAGCCATCGAGATCGGCCAGGATGGCAGCGCGAGAGGGCGGAGCACGATGGAAGAGGCAAGGACGAGCAGGCAAGAAGACTTGCGCTTCCAAGCTCGTCGTCGCCGTCGACGCAGCCGCAGCCGCCGGCACAGTAGGCGCTGCGCCTGACGATCGACGACGTCGAGCGAGCGTGCTTGCCGCCGGACTCTCCTCTGCAGCGACGAGCGGCACTCCCATTCGCCCTCGCGCCTCGCCAGCAGGCGTCTCGAACGCGAGCACGCGCTCCTGCGCCACAGTGCGAGGCAATGGCGAGTCAATCGCCAGGGCAGCCTGAGGTAGCACACTGGCAGCAGCAGCAACAGCAGCAGCAGCAGCAGGGGCGGCGGCCGGCGTGTTTGGCGTCTCGAACGCCAGCACTCTTCTTGCGCCAGGGACGAGGCGGCGCAATGACGGCGTGGCCAGCTTGGCTTCGGCAGTCGGAGCGGCGACGTCGTGGCGAGAGAGCTCGGCGACGGCAGCGGCAGACTCGTCGCTAGCGTCGTCGTCGTCGTCGTCGTCGTCGTGTGAGGCATGCAGGTGCGCTTGCGTCTCGTCGAATGCGTGAAAGGGAAACAGAGCATCGGCGGGCAACTGCGTCGTGCCGGTACGCATGTCGTCGGAGTACTCAGTGCTGCTCGCCTCGCTGGACGGCACAGAATGGCGTCCGGTTGCCTCCGGCTCGTCTGCCGGGAGTGGCGGCGGCCGAGAAGCCACAGACGGCCCGGCTGTCGCATCGAGACGCGTAAGAAGCGTCGTGGCACTCCTAGAGGGCGCAGCCTTGTTGCGTGCCGGCCGAAGACGCGCACACAGCCGTGGAGGACAGCTGAAGCTCGTCTCATACACCTCGGCCAGCGGCATGGATGCCTGTGGTGACGAGCCACTGTGGCTGGCCAGGCTCTCTGCAGCTGCGACAGACTCTGCTACTGCGGCGGCGGCGGCGGCCGTTGCGCTGCCTCCCTCGACAGCCGGCGGCGCGGGGAGTTCGCATCGCACAGATGCGGCATCTCGCAGTCCCGGCGCGGCAGCGAGGGCCGGCTGTTGCAGGCTGTCGGAAGGCTGCATCTCTTCGTGTTGGCTCTGGCTCTGCGTCTGCACCTCGCGACAAGCGCGCGCTGCACGCGAGGCGGCGTCCTTGGTGGCGGAGCTCTCCGCTGATACCTGGCCGACTGCCTGCGCTGCGGGCCTCTCGCCGACAGAAGGTGATGCTGCCGACGCACCCCTGGCCGTGACTGCTTGACTAGAAGGCGCCGCCGAGCTCGCGCTCGCGGCACGACTGGCCGCTCGAGTGAGCCGCGCCGTCGTGACGTATGGCGAGCTGCGCGGCGCGCGAGAGGAGAGGGTACGCAGGTCGATTGTTGGGGCAGCAGGCAGGGCCGGCATCGTGGCGACATCGGACGCGCCGGCTGCGGTGCACACTGATACGTCGGCGGCCCCTGTCCCGCTCCCGCCGGCTCGTGCGGGCGGCGTCTCTATGCGGCGCTTCTTGCTCGCGTTGTCTGCCTCTCGCTCCCGCGCACACTTCTCCAGCGCCTCTCTGACCCTGCGGCCCACGCGCGTGCGCCGCTCGATGCGCTCGTGCGTCTGTGCTTCGCGCTGCTGCACGCGTGCGGCACTGAGTGCTGCGTCTGCCGCGAGGGCGGAGCGCAGCGAGCTGGTTGATGCTGCGCGCGATGCGCCGCCGCCCGCTGGGGAGGATGTGATGATGGTCGAGTCGCTCGGATGGGGCGTCGCTGCTGCGGCGGCGGTGCGGAGAGGACGCAGAGTGCGCAGCGCAGGCACGTCGGCTGATGCCTCGCTGCGGGCGGGCAGAGCCGGCGGCTGCGGTGCGGCACTGCGCGCGAAGAGCGGCGCTGGCGGAGGCGAGGTGCGCATGAGCAGCCGGTTGCGCGGCCGGCTGGGCGAGGCGGCAGCTGCTGCGCCGGCGGCGCGCCGAGAGGGCGAGGAGCAGGCAGCGCGCCGCGTGGTGCTGAGGGAGCTGCGTGCGCGCGAGGGCGACGTGCGCGAGGCGGGCGCAGGCGCCAGCGACGTGGCGCCCTCGGCGGGCAGCCGTGCGAGGTGCGGATCGACGAGGAAGCGCGGCATTGCTGAGCCATGCTCGTGCCCCGACGGCCAGGGAGTGGTGGTGAGAAGCAGGGGGCAGGGGCTGCGCTGCGCGACGCGTACAGTGCCCCTGCTCCCACGCAGTCAGCCCGAGGCACCCGGCGCTGATGCCGCTTGTGTGGAGCAGCCGCCGCAAGATCGCGCTTGCCTCTCTACCACAAGCACCGCACGCATCCTCTGCCTAGCCCACTCTCGCTGCAGAGCAATCGGCAAGCGTTGCCTCGGGCGCTCAGGCGCAGCCATGGCACCAGCCGCCGCACCGCCCGCGCGGCTGCCCGAGCAAGCGCCCTGGCTCTCGCTGCCTCCTCTGCTCGACCTCTTCGCCTCGCTGGCGCACACGCCCGTCGCGCAGCTCGTGCCGCTCTGCGCCGCGCTGCATCGCCCGTATGCCACCTGGCAAGCACGCCTGCTCGGCTGCCAGCCCTTCGCCGCGCCGCTGCGGCGCATTGCCGCGCACCTCGTCGCCGCAGACGAGGCGCGCGTGGCCGGCCACATCGAGCAGCTGCTCGAGGCATGGGCGCCCGACATCGTCGACGCGCTGCCGGCGACGTGGGCACGGCAGCACGACGCGCCTGCCCCGCCGCACGACTCTCCTGCGGCAGCAACGCCGCGCCGCGAGGCAGACGTGACCGTCGTCGAGGCGCAGCGCATGCTGCAGCGCGGCGAGGAGCGCGCACTGACGATGCGCGAGGCGCGCGTGAGTGGGCAGCAAGCCAAGGTGATCCCTCTGCCTTTGCTGACCCCGCTGCCTCACAGCTGGTGCAGTCGCATCTGCCGCTGCTGGCACGCCATATGCCACCTGCGCTGTACCCTTCGCTCGCCCTCCACTCGCCCAGCGTGGCGTTCAAGCTTCTCGTCTCGCTTGTCGACGACGCGGCGGACACGTTGGCCGTGCGGCAGCGCGCCGAGCTGCTGGCGACGCTGCCCTCGCTCGGCGTCGAGGCGCCCTGCGCCGCCGTGCCGGCCTTTCTGGCGCGCCTACTGCTGCCGCCCGCCCCGCCGTCGCTGCGCCGAGAGACGAAGATGCAGGTGATTGGGCCTTGGCTCAGCTGTTGTGTAGAGACGCTCGATCGACTCAAGCGTGAGGGAGACGAGGAGCGCGCAGCCAAGATCGTCGAGGTGGTCAGTAGAGCATCACAAGTGCCGCGACCTGTCCGGTGACGCCGCCCTGACCCTGTCCTCGCAGCTATGCAGCTTCATCTCCTCTGCCATTCTCCCCGGCCTCGCACAGCAGGCAGACGAGCTCGAGGCACGCACAGACGAGGCACTGCTCGTCGAGTGCCGCCACTTTGCCCTGCACAACAGCCGGCTGCGACGCGCAGGCGCACTGCTGGCGCAGCTGATGTTGGTAGATGGCAAGTCATAATGGGCATCGCATGCGAGAGAGCTTTTGTGTTTCATTGCGGCGGTACATGACGACATGGGCCACCTCGGCGATCGCCTGTGCGCGCTCACTCGTCCTCGACGGTGGCGGCGACGGGCGTGCGCTTCTTGGCCTCGGGCGCCGGCGCGACGGCCGTCGCCTTGACGGCCTTGCTGGGCGCGTCCGTCTTCTTTGCGCCCTTGGTGGGCTTCGGCGCGCTGCTGCCCACGCCGGCCACGAGCGTGATGAGGGCGAGGAGGCCGGCGAAGAGCGCGCCGACGGCACCGGCGACGTCCGGGTGCGCCTTGAGCGCGCCGAGCGGGTCGTTGCCGAGCGCGCCGACGAATTCGAGGAGCTTCTCGCGCAGCGTGTCGAAGAGCGGCACGGCCGTCGCCGCCGCCTCCTTTGCCGCCTCCTTTGCCTTTTGCGCCGCGCTCTCCTCCTCCTTCTTCTCCTTGCCCTGCTCGATGGGCAGCTTGCGCGCCCACGTCTCGTCGGCCAGCGCCTTTGCCTCCTCCACCGAGTGGCCGATGTAGATGTTGTCAAACGCCAGATCCTCGTCCATCGTCCACAGCTCAAAGCCAATGCCGCCGATGCTCGAAAAGTGGCTCGGCGTCAGGTCCTCGGCGTAGTCGGGGTTGACAATCTTGCGCGGCGCCCACTCGCCCTTGAACGCGGGATTGTCGACGTACGGCGCGCTCCACTTGCCCTTGTACGCCGGGTTCGCCTTGGATGGGCGCACCCACGCGCCGCAGCCCGGCGCGGCGGCGCACTTGGGGTTCGGCACCAGCGGCGCCGTCCATGCGCCGTCCTCCTCGTCGTCCCACTCCTCGGGCTTGACGGCGTCGGCGTCGGGCACAATGTCGGGCTCGTCGTCGAGCCAGCCCTCGGGCTTGACGGCGTCGTCGTCGGGGATCGCCGCCGGTGCCTAGGGCAGAAGTCAGTATTGGCGTGGCATGCGCGGCGGCGCGGCACTCACGTCCTCGTCCCAGTCGTCGGGCTTCGACGCGTCAGGGTCGGGGATGCGCTGTGCGTCGACCCAGTCGGCGGGCTTTGAGTCGTCGGGGTCGTCTAGGAGGGGGGTTAGTGTGCGCTTGGAGCGAACAGAGCTGCGGCGGAAGAGCGCCAGAGCTGCAGCGCACAGAGCCGCGACGCTATGTGCCTCGACCTGTCGCAACGCCCGCATCTATAGCCCGCACGCCGCATCCACCACCCCGCCGCGCTTCACCTTGACTCACCGATCTCCTTGGCGGGGTTCACCGGCGGGTCAAAGTCCTCGAACAGGCTGCCCGACTTCTTCGAGTCGCCGTTGATGAGGATGTCGTACGTCTGGTCGGCGCGCACGATGAGCGTGTACAGCGCACTCGTCTTGCTGATCTTGGGGTACGGCGGCGAGACGAGGTGCTTCTCCTCGATGGCGCCCGTCGTGGGGTGTGTGTGCCGGAAGATGAAGTGCACCTTGTTGGTGCTGCCGCACTTGTCGGGGCCGAACATGATCGTGTAGCTGCAGAAACATGTGAGCCCCGGCAGAGCAAGAAGCAAAAACATGTGAACACCGGCAGAGCAGCGAAGGGAAAGGCCACCACTGGCAGCGCAGGCGGAGCGAGGCGCCAATTGCGTCGCAGCGAGCGGCCAATCGCGTCGCAGCGAGCGGCCAACGACGTCGCAGCGAGGCGCCAACGACGTCACAGCGAGAGGGCCAGACTGGCTGGCACCCGCGCGCTGCGGTCCAAGCCGTACCGCGCCCTCTCCTCCCTCCGCACATCACTCTGTTCTCACTCACGGCGTCTTGTCGCTAAACTCCTTTGCCTGAATGCCCTCGGGGCTCTCGGTCAAGAGCTTGAGGTACGCGCCGCCGCAGCTGAGGCCCTTTTGCATCTTGGTCTCGTACTGCACCACGAGCGGCTTGCCCTGCTTCATCGCCTCGGCCACATCAATCGGCGCGGCAAAGGGCGCCGAGATGGCATGCTGCGCCGCCTTGCTCTTGGCGACGAGGGCCGCGTCGCCCGGGATGCCCGGGAAGACCGTCGGCTCCTCGACGGCCCACTGGCCGCTGTAGGAAAAGACCTCGCCGGCCGCCTGCTCCTTGGTGGCGGACGAGGCGGACCAGCGCGACGTCCAGTCGGCGGTGAACTGCTCGAGGAAGGGCGCGGTGATCTTGGTCGGCTGAAGGGGGCCATAAGTGTCAAATGCGGCAGAGCGAAGGCAGACTGGCATGCACGCACCTCGAACACGGCACGCTCGGCATCCACGACGCCGGCCGCGAGCAGGGCAGCGACGAGGGCCGCCGCGACGGAGGGCTTCATCATGGCTGGACTGGGTGTGGGTGTGAGGGTGGTGGTGGGTGAGTGAGGAGTGACGGCGGCGGCAAGGCTCGAGCACCTGCACGCCGCACGCCACGCAGCACCTCCTCTCGCGCGCGCGGCGTGCCACGTCTGCGCACGGCGGCCAGTGCGCGGCCGACGCCCTCGCAGCGCACCGCTCCCTGCGCTTTCGCCGCTGCCTCTGTTTGAGCATTGCGCCGCACTCGCTGCATGCTCCCTGCCAGCGTCTCCCTCCGTGCTGGCCGCATTTCCGACGCCCGCTCGGCAGCCCAGACTCGAGAGAGGCACCTCGGCGGCGACACGTGGCTCTTGGAACTCTCGCGAAGGCCGAGAGGTGTCGGATGCCCGTGCGCAGACGCCAGCAGCGCGCTGGCCTCTCTCGTGCGGATGCCTCCTGCTCGCCTCGGCGCTGCACGTGACCGTGCTCGAGGCGACTTTCTGGCGCGGCCTGCTCGTGCTGCATTTGCCGTTTCTGCTCAGCGCGCACGCCGCTCTTCCTCTCCAGCATCCGCTCACCCGCCCGTCATGCCCCACAAACGCTCCAAGTTCTCGGCGCGCGTCGCCCAGCGTGCGGCGTCCTCCAATGCCGCACCGTCCGGCGCCGCCGACCTGGCACACATGACGGAGCTGCCCAAGGGCGCCATGCGCGTCCTCGACGCCGCAAAGGTGCAGGCCGCCTTCCGCGCGCGCAAGGCCGCGGGCGAGCGGCAGAGCGCAGAGGATGTGGGCCCAAAGGAGAAGGAGAGACTCAAGGCGCTGGCGCGGGCAAAGGAGAAGGGCAAGGCCAAGGCGACGGAGGAGGAGCTGAAGATTCGGCCCGGCGAGCGACTTGGCGACTTCAACCGGTGAGTCGCAGCCCGTCTGCTGCAGGGCAGGGACCGAGCACACATGGCATCTCACTGACACGCTCCACGTCCCTCCTCTCTGCAGCCGCGTGGAGCAAACCCTCGCGCCCGAGCTCGCCGCCACCGTCAAGGCCGGACGCACGAAGCGCAAGCGCGAGCAGCAAGCCGCGGCTCTGCAAGGCGGCCCATCAAAGGCCGCCAAGGTGCTCGACGACGACGGTCCGCACGTCTGCAAGGACCCGTCGCGCTGCACGGTGCATCACGAGACATGGACGGCGCGCGAGCCGCCGGCTGGCAAGGGCAAAGGCAAGCCTGCGGAGCCGGACAAGGCGGAGCTGAAGCGCAAGCGCCAAGCCATGCAAGGTGCAGCCGAAGGAGAATGGGCAGCAGTGGGCACGCGCAAACTCAACGACGTCGCGCTTGCTCCTCCGACGCTCACGCGCGCGCCGAGAGGAGAGAGCGACGCGGCGAGAGCACGCAAGGTGGCGCTGGCGCAGGCGATGGGCAGACCGGCGCCTGCCGAGGCAAAGGTGAGGTTGCCCGAGCCACTCGTGCGCGGCGGAGAGGGAGGCTTGAGACGAGAAGAGGAGCTGAGAAAGGAACGGGAACGCGCGGTGAGAGAGTATCGCAAGATGAAGTTTGGGCGCGAGACACGAGGAGCGTAAAATGATACCCCGACGTCACCCTGTTGCGTGAAGACTGAGCGTGAGTCTCCTGCCTCCTTGCCCCCCCTCTTCCCCTCCCCCTTCTTCCACACACCGCCGGCATCCTTATCTCCCGCGCGCGCCAACCACCTCCGGCGCGTGGGTCATTATAAGCCGGCGAACAGCAACGCTGCTTGCTTTCGCTATCACTCTCGAGCTCGAGGGCAATGAGGAGTCATAGATAGTAGCTTGCCGACATCCTTTCCTTCCTCTTCCATCCTTTACCTCTTTCGTGCGCTCTGCTTGTTCAGATGTGTCGCGGTGCTCAATGATATGCCATGTGCGAGAGACGAGGATGAGAGGCGTGTCTGAGCGAGGAGAGATGCGAGTGCAGGACTCTCGACGCCGCCACGCGCTGTGCACAGCCAAGCGCCGAACCGTGTGATCTTTGCCTTCATACCTTGACACCGTGCTCATCAGCTGCTGGCCGTCGTAACACTCGGTTGTCTTCGCCTGGTGCGCTCAACAGACGCTGGCAGTCGCGGCGTAAGGACATCAACGTGATGGACATTCTAGAAACGTGAAGAGAGACGCAGCCGATACGCTGCCGACAGGTGACGACGACGCGTGGCGCTCGGGAACGTGAAGGGTGCGCAGCGGAACGTAGACGTGAACGGGTGCGCAGCGAGATGTGCGCGAGAGGGGTCGTGATGGGGCGTGCCAAGAACGCGTGCGCGGGGAGTGCGCAGACGGGACTCGAGACTCTATAGCGGTGGGGAGGAACGACGAGACGGGCGACGAAGAGATGCGAAGAGGTGACGAAGGGATCGTTTCTAGACCTTTTGCCAGATCTTCTCCCTGCATGTGGTGTGGAGCGTCAGCGAGTGCGCAGGCGCTGGAGAGCTGCAGCAGCGGCACGCACCAGAGGTTCTTCGGCGGCGGCTCCTCGACCTCGGCGTCGATGATCTCCTGCACGCCCGAGTACAGGTCCATGTCCTCGGGGCGCACCCATGCCTTGCAGCCGTCGCGCCACCAGGTCACGCCGAGGAGGATGAAGAAGAGCGGGATCGGCAGGTACGACGTGATGAACGTGGCCACTGAGGGGAAGACGTCAATGACTGTGCCAGTGCGCCACGGTCCAAGATCACTCACGGTCCCAGTTGCCCGCGAGGAAGACGTGGAAGCCGCAGAAGAGCATGATGAGGCTTGTCCAGATGACGACGTACCTGCATGAAGCAGTCAGCATAGCGCAGGGCTGTCGCACGCGATGCGGCTACGCACCACGCAAGGAAGATGGCGCCCTTGTGCTTGAAGGGCAGCAGCGACTGGTCGAAGTTCTGCACCTTAATCGCAGCGTGGAAGCGGATGTACAGCAGACCGATGCAAGTCCAGCTGCAGAGACAGAAGTGTCAGCCAGGCTCAACTCGATAGGAACTCGACCAACGCACGTGAGCATACCGCAGATGGACGTCAGGTTCGAGAACCAGCCGAACACCTTGCCTCCGCCGGCCGAAACGCTCTGATGAGTCGGAAGCACGGTCAGCGATGAGCCAGGCAGTCCTAGGCCGTTATAAATACCATGTAACTGAGCGACGAAATTGCAACGCCTACGAGCAACGCAACCCATGGCAGGCCGCCCTTGGTGGTCTTGGCGAAGATACGGGGCGCCTGGCCGGCGATTGCGAGACCGTCTGATGTGACGAGTCAGTATTCGCGCGTCTGGCCGCCGAGCGCTCTCGTGCACGACTTACAGAGAGCGCGCGAGCTAGTGTACAGGTCGGAGGAGCCAGCGGACACGGCCGAGGTAACAAAGCAGGCGTTGACGATGGAAGGCAGCGTCTTGATGCCAGCGAGTTTGATCGCAATGACGAACGGCGAGCGCGCCGTCTTGCTGCCGAGGATCAGGTCGGGCTCGTTCGACGGGCAGGTAACGGAGATCGCCAGTGTGCCCTGAGCAGGTTGTGAGCAGGTAGCAGACAGCAAACGCGGCTAGAGGGCTTCAGAGGGCCGCGACACCGCAGGAAGCATCGCCGAAGCTGTCCGACGAGCTCCCAGCAGTCCCTGCAGCGCCCTGAAGCCCTCAAAGCCCCTATAACGAAAACTTAACAAAACGTAAAACCCGAGGATACGGACCTAGAGAGCGGTAGTTAATGAGCATTGGGAAGCCATACGAGCGGGGGAGGTCGGCTCCGGGCCTGGATCGAGAGGTCAAACTCACCCAAACGCGCGAGATCGCCTTCGGCAGCGTCTTGCGCGGATTCTTGGCCTCGCCGGCTGCGATGGCGCAGATCTCCGTTCCGATGAAGGAGAAGGCGCTGTTGATCAACACACTCCAGTAGCCGAGGAACTGGCCCAAGCTGCGCACAGGAAGCGGAGTCAGCCTCAGCACGCAACGCACATTGGCGTGGGAACGATTCGGCGTGGGAACGCTTCCGGTCCGCCGCGCCGCGATGCGCGGCGCGCGCCCCGCCTGCCGCCCTTCCCTCTCCCTGAACGCCGCCGATCGCACTCACCTTCCAGGGACGCCGTTATAGAAAACAAATGGGCCCGGCCGCCGCCAGTACCTGTCCAAGTGAGTGTCAGAGGCGGCGGCGAAGGAGCGAGATGCAAGGCGTGACTGACCGGAAGCCCAGAACACCCTGGTCGCCCGCTCCGACGTCGATCGCGAAGCTGAGGATGATCAGGCCGACGATGCAGATGATCTTGATGGAGGCAAACCAGAACTCGCACTCGCCAAAGGCACGCGTGCCCAGGAAGTTGATGCCGATGATGACAAGGAGAGCGATCGACATCCACTGAGTCGTCGTGTGAGCAAGCGAGGCTGACGCGCGCGCAGGCAGTACTCACAATGGCGGGCGAGGTGTCCGGCGACCAGAAAGAGATCAGCACGGCGGCGGCAGTCACCTCGGCAGGCAGACTGAGAGGACAGTGTCTCAGTGAAGTGTTCGTGGAGGCAGCCCTCGTCGCCGAGGACTTACATGATCGTCCAGTTGAACCAGTAGAGCCAGCCCATGGCGAAGGACATCGAGGGCGAGATGAAGCGCTCGGCGAGCTTGATGTGGCCTCCGGGCACGGGCATGTACGAGACCATGATGCCGAGCGGCTGCATCATCGCGTAGCACACCGTGGCCATCGAGATATAGCCAAGCCACAAGCCTAAGAACGGTCAGAGCCGGCAGTGCGAGGCGAGAGAGGAGGCGACGCACCGACTGGGCCACCGTTGGCTAGGGAGTTGCCGGTGCCGATGAACAAGCCTGTGCCGATGACACCTGTGCGCAGCGGCCGTCAGTGGGAGAGCAGCGTCGCGCAGCAAGCGGCCCGTCACGCACCGCCGATACTGATCATGGCGACGTGGCGCGGCAGCAGTGCATCGTGGCGCAGCTGCTCGCCGTCCTTCTGGCCAAAGGCGTTGGTGTCGGCATCGGCGTACTCCTTGCTCTCGACGAAGCCCGGGCCGGCCTTCTCTTCGGCACTGGGCGTGATCTTCTCGTCGCTGTGCAGCGACATGGCGATGGGGATGGGGTGCCGCGGGAGGCGCGGCTGGAGAGTGGGTGTGGGTTGCTTACTGTGGCAAGAGGACACCTGTGCGCCTGGCACGGGTGGAAAGCGGGTAAGTGAAAGGAGCAGGTGAGGGTGCCGAGGGTACGAACAGCAGGCGGCCTTTTGAGGCTGCGAGAGAGCTTCGCGGCGCCGCCAGCGCCGCGCGCTGTCTCTCTCCCGTTTCCTCTCGCAATGTCGCCTGCTCGCAGCACGGTGCCTGCAGGCAGGCTCGCAGCACGGCGCCTTCTCGCAGCACGACGCCCCGCGCGGGCCGCCGCAGCCGAATTGCCGCGCCCGCTCTTGCGCCCACACGCGGCTCCGGCGCAGCGCTTGCCTCATGCCAGAGATAAGCCGGCAAGTGCTCCTATTTCTAGAGGGTCCCTGTGTGTCAATTCCGCTGCGAGAAGGATCAGGCGAGGTACCGCTTGCGGCGGCGCGCCCTGAACAGGGGACTTAATCGGCGCGACGCGAGGGGCGCGCCGCCGCGCGCCTGCAGATTTGCTCAGGGGCGCTGCCTCGCCGAGGCGCGACCGCGCTGCGGCTGCGGCACCCGGTGCGGGGTAAGAATGGCAGGCGAGCAGCAAAATCGACCCAGCGCTGGTAGATCAGCCGGACTCACTGCTCGCTGCAAGCTCGGTGAGCAGCTGCGGATGGGCCAAGCGGATGGCACCGCTGCCCAAGCTGCAGCGGCACAGACTGCAGCTGCAGCGAAGCGCGCCATCTGGGGCGCGGACCGCCGAAGAAGCAAGGTGAGGCAACTCGACCGGCGGCGTGCCGCAGAAGCCGCCGGCGCCGCTTAGGCACCTCAGGGGCCCACGCGCCGCGGGCGCAGGAGCAGCGAGTGCACCATCATGCTGCGGCGCTAGGCGTCACACGAGCATGTCTTGAGCGAGCTGCCGCTGGTGCGTGAGAGCGGCCTTCACACAAGCAGCCAGAATCGCGGACTCCGGCCTGCTGTGGCGAGGCATGAGGGGTCTTGCAAATGCGGCGCAGCAGATTCGCTCTCTTCTCACGCTTGCGCCCAACGGCTGATGCACTAGGGCGCAGGGCGCGAGTCGGCGCAGCGCCAGTATTTGCAGCGTCAAGGCAGCACGCCTGCCCAGCGGTACGCTCCGCGGCATGCTAGCTTCGGCGCAAGAAGCGACTTCTTGCGCTGTTCTGCCGGCGCCCGATTGCGATAGGCGCCCGCAGAAGGTGCACGCTTCTCCTGCTCCTGCTCCTCTCTGATGTCTGCTCTCCACCACATCGTTCGGCCCAAGCCTTGCGTGCTACATGCTGTGCGCCGTCCAGCGTATACCTCACAGCCCACGCCAGCCCCTCTCTCGGTGTGCGATGGCCGTGGGATGCCGATGATGCGAAGATCCCGGCGGTTGCTCGGTCGAGCGCTATTTCCATCCGTCCCACGCTTCGACTCCGCACACTTCTTGCACCGCCTGTCCATCAGAGGCTCTAGCTCCGCTCAATGCAGAGGTTGCCAAGACCGAGCTCGCACAGCATGCAGCGGACCTTGTATCCGCAGCGTGCGCCGCGAAGCCGCGAAGGTTCATGGATCGCGTCGACGTGTCCCCGCTTGCGTGCCAGAGCCGCTCAAGCTTCGGCTTGGTCAGCGAGAGCGAGACACGTCTGCAAATGAAGATCCGCAGCCATCGGCGTATCGCTCGAGACTCTGTTCTGTCTCCTGTACCTCGGCGCCGTCTCGGCCCTGCATTCCAAAGGCCTGGACCGGGCTGCGAGGTGCGGAAGCGCTGCGAGAGGAGCAGCCCCTGAGGGTCCTTTGGGTGGTGACTTTCTCTTCGTGCTAGGAGCCGCGGCTAACAAGAGCGGACGCGAGAACATTTGGTTCACCAAAGGCATGCTCTGATGCCGCAAGGCTGCGCTCTGCTCTCGCTTGCTGGCACAGCAGAGCAGACGCGAGAGTCAGCCAGCAGAGCCCACGATCTCACTCCCAGCTCACGCCGTGAGGACATCGCTCAGACGACCACATCACCGTCTTCCTCGCGGCTCTCAGTCGCAACGCACGCCATCGCTCTTCGCGTCTTTTCGTGATGTTCAAGGTCACGAACGAGCAGCTTGCGCGATGCATCCTCGGCCGCTGCGGCACCGCAGCAGCGAAGCAGGTCCGCAGGGCTGCGGCTTGGGCCTGGTAAGGCGAATGGTGCGAAAACTCGAACGTCGACCGCCGCGGCGGCGGTATGGAAGAAGCAGTCGAGCTGTTCAGCTCCTTCGTCAGCGGCCTCACGCAGCTTCGCCGCATCGGAGTGCTTGTCGTCGACACGAGCATGGCGCCCAACGAGGACGGTGCACCTGACGCCAGTCCGGACGTCGTGGTCGACGAAGCTCGTTACGCAGAGCTCACGGGCAAGATCTTCGACGCCGACGAATTCGTGATCAGGCACCTCGGCGGTCTTGGCCCGGAACGCCTCGAGCAGGTCAGGCTCGAAGCTGAGGCCGGTGAGCTCGACGTTCCTAGGCACTCTGCCGAGCCCGCGCGAGACGCCGCCGCTGCACAGCCGCGGCTGAAGCGCTCAAGCTCGGCGCTGTCTGCGGCCTCGACCTTCGGCGAGCGCTCCCGTTCTTCGTCCTCCTCGAACCGCGCTACGTCGACACGCGCGACTTCCCCGGACGCAGCAGGCGGATCGTCCGGCGAAGAAGACGATTCTGAGGCGGAGCAAGACGACCCAGACCCATGGCCGCTGGACTGTGCGATCAGCAAGGAGCAGAAGAACCCGATAGTCCGTGCCTGCGGGCTCTTCGTCGAGCTGGTGATGTCGCTCTGTTGCTCTTACAAGGGCGACTTTAGGCTCGACGAGTCCTACGCCGATGAACTCTGCTACAATGCACTCGAAGGGCTTATCTTGAGCCAGCGCCACAGAAGTGCTGCGAGCTTGCATCTCCACCTGCTCAGCAGCTTCGACGGAAAGGTCGACTCGGCCGTGTTCTGCAGCTTCGTCGAGCGACTCGAGCAGAAGCGAGTTCAAGATCAGAGCGCCCTGGCAACGCTCAAGCACTGGCTCTGCGATCTGAGCCTGCTGATTGAGCTCAGACGCCGCAACATCGACCTCGACGTCGAGCTCACATCAAAGAAGAGCTCGCTACAGAACTGCGGCGTCACGCCGCAACGCAGCGAAGAGGGGGACCTGGACATCTGCACAGGGCCTCCTCTCACGGACGAGGAGTTTGACGCAATCGCGACTGACATGCAAGAGTCGCAAGCACGAGCTTTCGCTTTGGCTCGCATCCTCGTGCAGTCACGCACGCTGGCGGTCCTCATCCCTCTATCGCTCGACCGCCTCATCGTCCAAGAGGCATGTTCCGACGGTGGTGCGGTAGCGGTCGAGTTAGCCCGCCTCTTTGCTCAGACGCGCGAGATCTCAAGGACCTCCTACCACCCAGGGGAATCGGCCGCCCGCTTCGAAGCGCAAGCTGTACCGGGGTGGAGAGGCTTTGTGGACGGAGCCGAGTATCTGCAGGCGAACTTCTTCGGGCCTCTCGTCGACGAGCTGGACACGAGGTTTCCCTATCTGAGCGTCTCTTGGAACGGACATCGGCCGTGGAACCTTGACGATCTGGCGCAAGAGTTCAAGATCCCGGTCTTCGAAGGAGAGAGCGATGTATCAGACGACGCTGAAAAACATATCTCGTGGAGCTCCTCCGACTTCCTGCACGACTGCGGCGGCGCGGGAGCTAATGTTCGTGCCAACCAGCGATTCACGTGCGACTCGCGCCCGGCGCAGCCGGGGCGCACACAGGCGCCCAAGACCTCTGAGACAGAGCTTCGCGTTGGGAGCTTCGGCGTGAAGGGCAAAGGCGAGCTCGATCTCCTTCAAAGGCGACTGCCTCACTCGGTGCGCTCTGTCGCGTACGCCCCCCACCCCCCGCTCTTCCCGGTCCCTATCCCGTCCTCCTCACTGCTCTCGATCTTTCCTTCGTCCTCATCTCCTCCTCCTCGGCTCGCCCACATCCTTCTCACTTAGTTCCCTCTCACGCGCCTAGCCTTCTTCGACCACATCTTCAAAAGAGGTGAGCGTCCCGGCGTGTCGCGCCTCTGCACCTGCTCACATCGTCGCATCAGATTTCTGCGGCCCGCTCATCGCATCGCTCGATGTCGCCTTTCCCCGACGCGCATCGTGGAACGGCCAGAAGGAGTTCGGCATCGACGAGATCGCGGCGGCCGTCGGCATCGACGACATCGCAGCGGCTGTCCAGTCGATGCGGGCAGAGCGAAAAGTCTTGCGCATCTTCTCGAGCTGAAGCTCGCCGCTTGCCGCTTGCGACTCGGCTCTCCCTTTTGCACGTCTCTCTCGTCTCGACTGCTCTTCATTTACGCCCAGTTCCCACTCTGCGCTCTCGCTTTCCAACTCCTCTCCCTTGCCGTCTCTCCGTCTCGACGACTTCCCTTCTCGACGCCTTCCCTTCTCGACTCGTCCTCTCGACCACGCCAAGCCATTCATCTCACGGCACCGCCAGCGTCGCAGCAAGTCCACCAGAGCTCGGCGTGCCGTCCATTCACTACTTTCCATGCTACACCTCTCTCGTTCGCCAATGTCCATTCCTTTTTCACTTCGGCGTGTCCGTGCTCGCGTGGCTAGACACAGAAGAGCGTGAGCAAGCGAGTTGTCTGAATCCCTGGCGTCAAGCAGCGGAGAGCCCGAGTGCTCTCGCGACAAGTCGAGGCGCATGTCTGCAGTCTGCGCCAGCGTGTCGGCTTCGTGCAGCGCACGCTCTGTACGGCGTCTGTCTGTGGTGAGCACGATCAGGAGAGCCTCTAATGAGCAGGCGAAAAGAGAGATACTGACGTCTCGCATCATCAATGCATCATGAGCCTCGCCGACACGCCAACGTCTGAAGCTAGGTCGCCGACGAGCGCGTTCCGAGCACAACAAATCACCTCAGCAAGACGATGACGACGAGCACAGCACCAGCGTGCAGCTCGTCAGGCGCCAGCTGCGCCCACAGGAAGCAGAGCCGCGCGTCCGACGCGCTCATGATGCGCTGGAGCATCATTAGGGTCTCGCACGCGTTCTCCAGGCCCACGATGACCTCAAAGCATGCCGTTCTGACGACGACGAGCAACACGAGCACACCACGCACGACGAGCACGTCGAGGACACTGCATAAGGGACGCACTAAGGAAGAGAGGCGACGTATGACGATTGCTTGGCGAGTACAAGACTCTATCTTGCTCAGATCGGCCCAGAACCTCCCCCTCGGCCTCCCTGACACTCCGAAACGACTCCCGAGTCGCTCAGAGCGTCCGAATCGCTCACTCCAGCTCGTCCATGTTCGTGTTCGCCTTTGGGTTAAAGAAGAACGAGTTGTTTCCCTGTTAAAAGAGCATGTGAGTGTCTGGGGCTGTCAGGGAAGGCAGGGGAACGTACCCAGGCGAAGGCTGAAGGCATCGGGGCAAGGAAGGAGTCAGTACGAGATGACGAGCAAGACGATTACGCATGCACTGGCATGCTGTCCATGCTCTCGTGTCCTCTTCGGAGCATCTGCCCTCTCCTCGCTACCCCAAAGGGGCCTTGCCTCCTCATCGCGTCGCCTCTCGCGCGCGTCTCGCCTCTCGCTCTTCGGCTTACTCACGCTTGACGCCTGTTGTAACGCGCGTTCTGCGTCAGCCCGATGTGCTAGTGGTGGTGGGGGGGGGGGGGGAAGGGGCACTTACGACGGTCACGGTACTCGTACCGCGGGCCCGGGTCGACCTTGCCGTCGTTCTCGTGCAGCTCGTGATCGCGGTGTGCGATGCTGGCGAGTGCGCAACGAGCGCAGCGAGTGTGTAGCACTGCGTCAGCCACTTTGCACAGCACCGCACGGGAGGGGTTGGCAGCACAACTCACTGGGCAGCCTCGATCTGGTAGATGTACACGCCGAGCACAATGGAGCCGGGCAGGCAGACGTACATGCTGATCTTGCGCCAGAGATCGGCCGAGCCTGCGCGCGGCGAGCGAAGCGAGCGTGCGGGCGTGCGAAACATGCGTCAGATTCTGTGCACGATGCGGCATGTGGCGGACACTGTAAAGGCGCAACACGTTTGGCACTGGCCCCGGCTTTGCACGCGTACGCAGGAGAGAGGGGCCAATGGACGATGTCCGCCTTACAACCATGCCAAGGGACGTAACACTCGCGCCCTGACGAATACCCCACTGATGCGGCCCTGCCTCACAGGGGTGCAGCTCTGCACCGCTCTTCTCCATCCCTCAAAATGTCCACTTGCCATCCCTACCCCCCCCCCCGGCCTTTCTCTCCTCTACAGAACGCACCAGCAGCATGTTCGACGGCGTGCTTGCGCTCCGCAAGCAGCTCCTGGCCCAGGGCGTCGCTGGAGGCAAAGCGAGCGTGCTGCGGCGCAGCGGCGGGGACGCGGAGAGCGCGCGTGGCGGGACGCAGGGCGGCGCGGAGGGACATGGCTGGCAGAGAGGAGTGGAGTGGGGGTAAGGCGAGGGAAGGAGAGCAGGACGCGGGTGCGGCGCATCTCGGGCCGCGCGCGTGGTGCGACGGCCGCGCGCGCCAGCAAGCAAGGTGGGCGTGGGAACAGCCGGATGCAAGCGCCGTGGCACGTGGCGCGTCCGGCAATCGGCGCCTTGCTGCATGCGGAGAGGCCGGCGCGCCGCTCAACGGCGACTCGCACGCACCACGCCATTCGCGCTCTCCGGCGCATCACGCGCGCGCATCCACACGGCGCGGCGTGCGGAGGGGGCAGGCCTTGCTTCCTCTCCACCACCACCACCCCACACACCTCCACTCTCGCGTCCCAGCCATGGCCGTCTCGGCACTGCATCTGCACGCGCCCAAGCGCTGGATCAGCGCGTGGTTCTTGTGAGTTGTGTGTGTGTGTGTCGCACCTGCGAGGGCGCAGCAGGGGCGGGGGGAGAGGGGGGTGGATGTAAGAGGGTTGGCGCCGATGCGCATGTGCTCGTAGTGGCGAGGGGGGGCAAACGCAGGGCAAAGGCCGCAAGAGTCGAGCTTGAACTCCCCCCCACCTTGCGTGCGCCTTGCGAAGTGCTGTTGCTACGTGGGCCGCTGTGCCAACGACGGCGGGCGGGCCAGGCCCACACGCCCAGCATACCCACGTAGCCCCGCGCGCGTGTGTCTCTCTCTCTTCTTCTGCGTTGGAGAGGGGAGTGCCAGCGCTGCGTGCCCCTTCTATCCTTGGCAGTGGGGCATGGCATGTGTTGGGCCCCGCGCTGCGCGCTCAGCGTGTGACGGGGCAGAGCGCTGCGTAGGGTGTGCCATTCTTGGCTGCTGTGGAGGACAAACGTCGATTCTTCTGCGTCGACAGAGGTGGGGGCTGCGCACGCTTGGCCAACAGGCAATAGGGACGGCCTTCGAAGTGCTGTTGACGCGAGAGAGGCTGCAAGCGAGAGAGGGCTGCTACGCAAAGAAAAGAGAGAGGCGGGGCTTTGCTGTCCTGCAGCAGACTCTTGCCTTGCCTCTGTCTCGCTTGCACGCTCTCTTTCCTCTTTGCCTTCTCTCTTGCCGCGCTTGTGCCGCGCTTGTCCACGCTCTCTCTTGCCGCGCATCACGCTCTCTTGCCGCGTCTCTCTTCCACGTCTGACACGCTTTTCTGACCACGCTTGTGTCTGTGCGCGCCAGCTTCTCCTCGCTCCTCGTCCTCTGGGATGCCGGCTACATCTTTGCGCGTCCGCACTCCTTCCGCGGCGGCTGGCTCTTCGCGCCGTGGGCGCCGTACGAGCTGTACGGCACCATCGACCTCATCTACTCGCAGCGCGCCTACAAGGAGGGCTGGGGATTCACCGCTGCGCAGGGTGAGTGGGGCGCGGCAAGAAAGGGCGTGGGCTGGCGGCGTGAGGCGACTGGAGGTAGTGGGGGGGGGGGGGGGGCAAGCGTGGCAGAGATGAGTGCAGATGCATGTGGGAGACGCGCAAAGATGCACAGGCTTCATGCCCGCAGTCGCTTGGCGCGGCTGGCTTTGCGTACGTTGCAATGGCCAGTTCGGCTGGCGTAGCTTGCTGCGGCCGGGCTGCAGTGCTTGCAAATCCACACAGGGCTACCTGCCCCTCTCCCCCCCCCTCCCTTGGGCTGGGCTGGGCAAGCATGCGCGGGGCAGAGCCCGCCAACTGAGCTGGGCCGGTGCGGGCGAGTTCGCAATGGTGCGGCGGGCGGCGGGCGGCGGGCGGCGATGCAAAGTGGAGAGGGAGGGAGCGCACATCGTGGACTGGCTTTGAAAGGAAAGGAGCACATCGCTTCTGCGACCCATCACCGCCCGATTGAGCGCATCGGGGACGCATCGTTGAGGGAGGCACGGCTGTTTGGGCGGCGCTTGGCTGGCTCTGGCACGAGTAAGCCTGCTGGTCCCGCTGCCCCGCTGCCCCGCTGCCCCGCCTGCCGATGCGCGTGCTTACTCGCCGAGAGAGAGAGAGGGGGCCGGGCTGCCTCTGGCGAGCTGGGGCATCGGTGCTTGCTGCGCTGCTCTTGCAACGGGGGTTGCGCTTGCTTGCTCCCACAATGGGTCGTATTCTCTTGCTGACATCTCGCGCCCAGGCGCGCTCAACATCGTCGAGACGATTCTCAACTTCAGCTACCTGTACCTAGCGCACCGCGCCTCTCCGCCTTATGCCGCCGTTGCGCCTCTCGTCGGCTTCACTGCCGTCGTCATGACGGAGAGCAAGACTGCGTTGTACTGGCTGCAAGACCACCTGGGCGGCCCAAACGGATGGGTCTACACGGGCCACTGCAGCACGCGCGACTGGTGGCTACTCTTTGCGCTCCCCAATGGCGCTTGGCTCGTAGGACCAGCAGTCGTGGCGTATGTGCTGGGGCGCGAAATCGCACACTCCCTCCGAAGCGGCGCCGGAGTGGCCGGACACCCTAAAGGCCCCGCCGCTGGCACGCGCAGCCGCAGCAAGAGCGGACGCAAGAGTCTGACAAAGGCGGCGTGAGAGAGAGAGAGAGAGAGAGAGAGGCACAATTCCACATCACAGCGAGGTGTGTGCTTGCCCCCACTCCCGCGTTTGCGCGCGCCCGTCGTCTACTCCGTGCGCCCCCCTCCCCCCTCTCCGCGCCCCCCACCCTCTTTGCGGCTCAAACCCCGTTTCCCACGCCCTCTTTATAGAGGCCGAACGCGCAGACAGACCTCTCCTACCCCTCTCCTCGTAATATGCA
>NW_020312000.1:483616-560249 GCF_003144115.1 Tilletiopsis washingtonensis | reverse complement strand
GGGCATTCTCTCTCTCCTTGCTTCTCTCCTGCTCTCCTGCTCTCCTGCCTCCTTGCCCCTCTCTCTCTCTGCCACGAAGCACGAAAGCCAAGAACTCGGAACTGACCAGCACAGATGTACTCCATGGCGGGCACGCGCGCACCGGGCCCGGAGGCGGCACCGGCGCCCGTGAAGGCCGCGGCGCCCGAGGCGGCGTAGGACATTGGCGCGGTGCGGGTGCGGGTGCGGTGCGGTGCGAGCGACGACGACGACGAACGGGCGAGTGTGGGGGGCGCGACGGGGCCGCAAGCACGGCACGAGAGAAACGGCGAGAGTGTGTGGGTGGGGCAGTCGGATGGCGGTGGTGGTGGGAAGCAAGAACAGCGGCGGCAACTTCAAGTGAAGCGAGAATCGCGCGCCTCGCGCGGGCAAAATTCACACTACAACGAGCGGCGGGCATGAAATACAAACGCGAGGGGGTGCATTGTTGTAATCTGCGCATCGCCTGTGCGCCGCCTCTCATCGACTCGCTTTCGACGGCGCGGCCGCGGCCTGCTTCCTCACCACCACCTCCGACCTTCGCCGCCGCCGCCGAGGCATCACGTCCAGCCTCGCTTCCACCTGCACCTGCACACACACTCTCTCCCACTCCACTTTCATCCGCTTGCTCCACTCTCGGCTGTGTGCCCACCAGTGCGTGCCCCCCTCTCTCTCTCCGCCGTTGCCCACTACTCACCCCCTGCGGCAGTGGAGGAGCTCTCCTCCAACTCTTCCGACTACGCCGCCAACAGCTGGGTCACCTGGTTTCTCGGCACAAAGGGCAACGAGTACTTCTGCGAGGTCGACGAAGACTACATCCTCGATCGCTTCAACCTCACGGGGCTCAACACCGAGGTGCAGCACTACCCCGCCGCGCTCGATCTGGTCACCGATGCGCTGGGTGAGTGTGAGGGGGGGTGAAGATGGTGAATGGCGAGGAGAGGAGTGTGAGAGTGAGAGGGAAAGCGGCAGGTGACGATCGAGAGAGAGAGAGAGAGAGAGAAGGGGAGAGCGAGAGGAAGATCTTCTTTCTGCCTTGCCTTTCGCTTCTGCCTCCCTTTCGCTTCTGCCTCTTTGCTCTCACTGGGCACAGCGGCGAGGGGACAATCGAGAGAAAGCAGAAGGTGCCTCTCTCTCTTCCGCTCCCTTTCGCCCCTGCCTCGTTCCTCTCGCTCTTCTGCTTCCTTTCGCCCCTGCCTCGTTCCTCTCGCTCTGCGCTGCGTGCTTCCTCTCATCGACGCGCCGCCGCGCTTTGCGTCTCCCTGGCCTCGCCATTCCCCCTCTCTCTCCTCTGTGCTCACACCTGCCCTCTCGCAGAGGACGAGCTAGATGACTCGTCGCGCGATGCCGTCGAGAACCAGGCGCGGCTGCTGTACGGTCTGGTGCATGCCCGCTACATCATCACCAGTCGCGGGCTCGCCAAGATGGTGGGTTATGCGTGGCTGGCCCTGTATTCTTGCCCCTCTCGCCTCTCCCCTCTCTACTCACCCCCCCCCCCCTTTGCTTGCACAGCTGGAGAAGTACAAGCGCGCCGACTTTGGGCGCTGTCCGCGCGTGCTGTGCTACCAGCAGGCGTTGCTGCCCGTCGGCCTCTCCGACGTGCCCTTCCAAAAGGCCGTCAAGCTCTTCTGTCCGCGCTGCGAGGACATCTACTCGCCAAAGTCCAGCCGGCACGGCACGATTGACGGCGCCTTCTTTGGCAGTACGTTTCCGCATATGCTCGTGAGTTAGCGAGAGGTGTAGAGAGGGGGGAGGCAAAGGTGTGGCAAGGGGGGAGAGGCTGCGATCATGGGAGGACCACCTGCTGCGAGCGCTGGGCTGTCTGCTTGCCGTGTTTGGCTGCCATTGTTTCCCTGTCCTTGCGCTACTTGCCCGGGCGTAATGGGCTGACCTCTGAGGGGGTCTACAGTTCATGGTCTACCCGCACATGCTGCCTTCCAAATCGCCCACCTCTCCCTCTCCCTTTCTTCTCTCCTCCACCTCTGCCTCTGCGGGAGCGGGAGGGGTGGGAGCATCCGACGAGGCGCCGTCGGCCGCCGGCGCCGGGCCTGCGGGCGCGCCGGGCGGAGGGAGCACGTCGAGCGCCGCGTCGAAAGTGGAGCGCTACCGGCCGCGCATCTTTGGCTTCCCCACGCACGAGACGGCCAAGCTGCATCGCTGGCAGGAGGCACAGCGCGACGCCCAGATCGAGCGCCTCGAACGCGCAGAGGCAAGAAGTGCACTCGCCTCCGCGGCGCCCGGAGCGGGCGTCGGCGCCGGAGCGCCCGCTGTGCCCGTGGGATTGGCGGCGCTTGACTAAAGAGCCCGAGTAGCCCCCCCCGTCCTCTGCCAACGACCCCCACCCACTCCCCCTCACGCGCTCCCTCCTTGTAATCTCGACTCATCTGTCCCTCCATCGTTACCCATGCAATCGAACGCGCCCCCTCTGCCACGGGCTTTGACGCTGACGCATCGCTTCGCGCACGCTCGCCGCTCTCGGCGCCTTTACGCTACTCTGCGGCTCCGCCCTCTGCTGCGCGGGGGCCTCTGCTGCTGCTAGTGTACATGTGTATTGTGAGATCGGCGCGCGTGTGTGTCACATGGTGCACGGCGTGCGCTTAGCTGAGGTCAAAGCCGCCGGCCGAGAGGGCGACGACCATGTCTGCGTCGAGGTAGCTGGCGATGTTGACGGCGTCGTTGAGGCCCTTTCTGCGGCGCACCTTGAGGCAGACGTCGCGCGCCAGACCCAGCGGCGGCGCCGGCTCGAGGGCCCTGAGCTGCACACTGCGGTCCAGCGGATCGCCGGGCACGACGGCATAGTGGGAGAAGAGCTGCAGACAGAAGGCCTGCCCTTGCGTGTGCGTGCGCAGGTCCGTCTCGAAGCCGTTGGCATCGAGCACGGGCACGTAGGCCTTGACGACAAAGAGCGGCGAGCCGGCCTTGGGAATGTCCTGCGTCACGTGGCCGCGCCGCCGCGCAAGCACCGTGTACACGGCAGAGACACACTCTGCCGGAGCTTGCACCTCGACGTAGTAGATCGGCTCCATGAGGCGCGGCGTCGCAAGCAGCAGCGCCGCATAGCATGCGCGCCGCGCCGTCGGGATAATCTGCCCGCCGCCGCGATGCAGCGGCTCGGCGGCCAGCTGCGCGTCGAGAATGCGGAACTTGACGTTGCGCATCGGCTCGTCGGCCAGGGGCCCCTCGCGCGTGCCCCACTGGAAGCCCTGCTTGATCGCCTCGCGCACCGAGTACAGCAGCTTCTTGTCCACCTCCGACGGCAGCGTGTCGTCGACGAGAATGTTGGGCCCATTGTCGGCGGGCCCAAAGGCCCACACGGAGCGCGACGCAAGCAGGTCCCAGCCGTACTTCTGCGAGCAAGAGGGGTGAGCAGATGTGGGCAGAAGGCGTGGCCCACCCCACCTGTCCCCACACACACGCACCTCCTGCAGGTGCTTGCCGAGCTCCTTTGGCGGCATGCGCATGTTGAGACGCCCCGACTCGATGTCCTCGGCAATGCCCTTCTCCAGCGGCTCGGCAATGATGGTGATCTTGTTCCTGCGTCGCGATGTTCAGCGTCGCCACCGCCAGTGGTGGGCCTATGGCAGCAGGGCCTCGTGGCAGCAGGGCCTCGTGGCAGCAGGGCCTCATGGCAGCACTCACTTCTTGTTCGGCGTCGATGCATAGCACTTGACCGCGCTCGTCTCGACGACCGTCTCGGCGAAGCGCACCACGGGATCGCTGACCTTGATCTCAATCTCGGCATACAGGTTGCGCAGGTCGTGCATGAGGCAGTCGAGGTACAGCTCGCCCGTGCCGAGCACAATGTGCTCGCCGCTCTCCTCGACCTTGGTCGTGGCGAGCGGATAGCTCTTGTTGATCTTGCGCAGGCCCTCGAGCATCTTGGGCAGCTCAGAGGGCACGAGGGGCTCGATGCTGATCTTGAGCACCGCCTGCGTCATGTGGGCAATGGGCGCAAAGACGTGCAGCTCCGCCTCGTCGATGTCGCCGCCCACGAGCGTCGCCGTCTTTGAGATGCTGGCGTCGACGCCGCCCAGCAGTGCCCAGCAGCCGGCGGGAATGCCGTCTGCCTCGACGGCATAGCGCGTCTCGGAGACCCACACATTCTCCACCGTCGCCATGGCCATGTCCTCGTCGTCCTCCTGGCTCCATGCCTCGCCCAGCACGCGCACGCGCTGCCCTTGCCGCACCGTGCCGCTCATGACGCGCCCAAAGGCGCGGAAGCCCAGCGCGTCCGTCGTCTGGTACAGCTTCGAGATGCACATGACCAGCGGGCCGTCGGCGTCGCAGCGCAGCATCGAGTCGTACAGCAGGCCTTGCCGCGGACCCGTCCAGAGGCGCTCCACCGTGGCCTGCGCATTCTCCAGCGGCGACGGCACGTTTTCGACGACGATGTCCGCCAGACCCGTGCTGTTGCCAAAGAAGTGGTTCAGCACCACCTTGAGCAGCGGCCGCACGTCAATCTTGAACACCGCCGGCTTGAGGTGGATGCCGAGCGCGCCCAGCGTGGCGCGCAGACTGTCCGTGTCGGCAGAGAGGACCTGCGTGTAGAGCTTGTACAGCGGCTCCAGAATAAAGTGCACGAAGCTGCGCTTGCTCTCCGCGTCGGGCGCCTTGCGTGAGAAGTTGCGCCCCGACGCGGAAAAGTAGATGTTGCCCCAGAGCCGCTTGGCAAACTCATCCACGTCGATGCCGCCGCCGTGCGTGTCGGCGTAGAGCTTGGCAAAGCTGCGCAGCGTGAAGCACCAGCCCGTCTGCGTGCTGGCAAACGCCACGTTGCCGCGCTCGGGCCCCAGTCGCCGCGCCGGGTTCTTGTCGTGCGTCGCAATGAGGTTGTTGACCTCCTCGATGGAATGTCGGATCTTGAAGTACGCCTCGGCCGGCGGGAGGCGCAGCTCGAGAATCAGCCGGTCCAGCTTGTTGAGCACGAGCACGATGGGCAGGCCCTCGCGCTGCAGCAGCCAGTCAGCATCACACACGCGCCGCACGGCCGCCGCCCCCCCCCCCCCCCCTTCTTCCCAACGCAACTCACGATGGCGTACTCGACGACCTTCTCCGTGCCCACCATGACGCCCTCCACCACGTCCACCACCAGCACCACGCCATCCACGCTGCGCATGCTCGCCGCGACCTCGTCGAGAAAGTTGGGGTGGCCGGGCGTGTCGAGCAGGTTGACGAGGTGCGACTTGCCCTTGGTCGTGCCGAGCACCAGGCTGAGCGGCGCAGACTTGAGCGAAATGCCGCGCGAGCGCGAGAGGTTGGAGATGTCCGTGTAGCGCTCCTGCGGCAAGGCGTCAGAGGGTGCGTGGGAGGTGAATGGTCGCCGGGACGTCGTCCTCACACCCCCGCGCCTCGCAGCTTTGCCCCTCCTCGCTCGCCACAGCTGCAGCTCACGCATGCCTCCACGCATGCCTCCACTCTTGCCGCACCCACTCACATTCGTGTCGGTGTCCACGTCCATGCGATGTGTCTCATGCACGAGCATGTCCAGCAGGCTCGTCTTGCCGTGATGCAAGTGTCCCACGACGGCCACATTGCGCACGCCCTCGGGAAAGTTCATGAGGTTCATCATGAACTCGCGCTCGAAGCGCGTCTCGGGCAGGCCCGTCTCCTCGATGCCGAAGCGGCGCAGCTTGATGGGCTCGATGATGGGCTGCGTCAGGGGCTGTGCGTCCTCCTCCTGCACGAGGGCCTCGACGTCGTCGCCGTACACTTCGGTGGCGGAGGGGTAGTACTTCTTGTCCTCGTGCAGCACGACGGCGTTGGAGGCGCTCTCGTCGATGCGCATCAGCGTGCCCGCCGGCGCCGCGTCCATCTCCTCGTCGTCGTCGTCGAAGCCCTCGAGCGGCGCCACGGGACTGGCGTGCTGCCCGAAGCGCGCGGCGTCGGCGGCCGAGAGGGCGGGCACATCGCCGGCGGCCGACGAAGCGTCGTCCGAGTCGGAGAGCGCGCCAATGTAGTTGCCGCTGGGGGTAGAGGGTGAGCAGGTGCGGCAGGCAGGAGACAGCATCGCGCGACGCACAATTCGTCGTAGTCATCCATGCTGGGCAGACGAGGTGAGGTGGAGTGCAAGCAAGGAGCGCGCCGTGCGGCGTGAGAAGGTCGCGCGCCGTCAGCGGCGGCGGCGCGGCGGCACGTGACGCGCGCCGCGGCCCAGCAATGCGGGGGCCGCCGCGAAACGCCATCGCCCCACGACGCCTCGTCTCCCTCCTGCCTTCGCACCACCACCACCACCAGCCAGCATGCCGCTCGCCGCCTCTCTCGCCTCCTCCGCCGCCGCACAGCGTGCGCTACTGAGCGCCCTGCCGCGCGCCGTGCAGGGCGCCATGCTGCCCGTGCTGCTGCGCACCTTTGCGCCCCTGCCGCCCACCCTCGCCCTCTCGCTGCCGGCGAGCACGCCCCTCTCTGCCCTGCTCCACTTTCTCGCCTCCGCACTGCGCCTCACGCCCCGCACGGCGCCCCTGCTGCGTCTCACGGGCCCGCACGGGCGCGTCCTCTCGCACGCCACCACGCTCGCCGCACTGCACGCCGCCTACGCCGCGCAGCCGCGCAGCAGCAGCAGCAAGGCCCTGCCGCCGCTCAGCCTCGAAGTACGCCTGGCGACGCGCGGCGGCAAGGGTGGCTTCGGCAGCATGCTGCGTGCGCAGGGCGGAAAGATGAGCGCAAAGGGCAAGGACGAGAACACGGGCAGCTGTCGCGACCTCAATGGCCGGCGGCTCAGCACCATGAAGCAGGCCAAGCAGTGAGTAGCCGAAAGAGCCCTGCATCGTGCGCAGGGCGAAGATGCAGGAGCAGCTGTGGTGCCGCAGGCGTGCGTGGATGGCGCCGCGCGCGGCGCGCCCATGCCTCTCTTGCCCGCGCTAGCGCCGCGCGTCTGTCCCAATGCGGCCTCTTCCCTCGTCGCTGACACTCTTCTCCCAGGCTGGCAGAGTACCTGGCCGCCGCTCCCGCGCGCGAAGCGGCGCTCTCAGAGGCACAGGCCAAGAAGTACGCCAAGCTGGAGAAGATGCTCGGCCGGCGTCCCAAGGGCGAAAGCGACTTTGTAGAGGCGGCTCGCCGACTGGAAGAGCAGGGAGAGGGATTCGAGGAGGAGGCGGAGGGCAGTGGAGGCAGTGGCAACGAGGAGAAGGCAGAGGGAAGCTCCAGAACGCCCGTCGCGGCCGCCGCTGGCGTCAAGCGAGGCGCGCCCACGGAGCAAGAGACGGGCAAGCGCCTCAAGCTCGACGACCATGAGTACGTCGAGCAGAGCCGCGAACTTGTGCAGGGCGTCCGCAGTGCCGTGGCTGCTGGTGAGTTGCGCTAGCCGCTGCCTGAGGCATCTGCCTTTGTTGCGTGCCAAGCCGTGCTGAGCCCTGTCTGCTTCCCCAGCCATGCTCAAGAAGAAGAAGAAGAGCGCGGCTCTCGCAAAGGGAAACAAGGGCAAGAGCAAAGCCGAGGGCGCAACGGCCCCACCTGCCGAGGCCGATGCTGCTGCTGCTGCGCCCGCATAGAGTTGTGCCGCATCGCTCGCTCGCCACTCTTTCGCTCCGTCGCGCCGACGCTCTCGTCATTCTCAGCTTACGTCTCTAGGCCTCTTCCTGTACAATACGCTCACGTCACTTTCGCAATCTCTTCATCAGGACGCATGCTCATTGCGCACGACCACGCTGCCTGATGTAGTGTCGCGACAGAGAGGCAACAGAGGCGGCGCGTGTCCTAGTAAGGCGCCTGCGCCTGTGCCGGTGCCGGTGCGCCCTGCTGCGCACGCATCAGCTGCGCCTGCACCCAGTGCGGCGGCGGCGGCAGAGGATGCTGCATCAAGTGTTGCTGCTGCGGCGAAGGAAGGCCGAAGAATGCCTGCGGCGGCGGCGCTGCGTACCCCGGCGGGAGGAGATGAGGCACGGCTGCTCCGAAGGGCGCCGTTGCCCACGGAGGAGGGACGACAGAAGCGCCCAGGTGCAAGTGCGACGCAGCGCCACTGAATGCGTGCAGCGACGAGCCTGGCGGCTGTGCCTGCTGCTGCTGAGCTTGACTTTCAGCGGCGGGACTGCGAGGAGCATTGAGGAGCGCCAGCAGACCGCCCTGCCCCTGGCCGTTCGGCGCTGCGCCTTGGCTTGATGGCTGCGAAGCAGGCTGGACTCTTACTGGAGGCGGCGGCGGCGGCTGCTGCTGCTGCTGCTGCTGCTGTGCAAGTTGCGCTTGCGGCAAAGGCGGGAAACGATACTCTCTTGCTGCGCGAGCCAGCATCTCCGCTTCTGCGCTTTGCATCTGCTGCATCTGCATGTGGTGCACGTGCGAGTGCATGGGCATGTGCATCTGCTGAGGCTGCTGCTGGTAATGCTGAGCCGACGTCGGCGACTGATGAGCATGCATCTGCGGACCTGGAGCGCCATTGAGCGTCGCGAGTAGCTGCGAGCCTTGCAGCTGTCCTTGCGACTGCGGCGCCGCCGCCGCGGGATACGATGGAGGGTGCGCGGCATGTGCGTGCGCATGCGTGGGCGACACATACGAAGCGTGCGGTGGCGCAGGCGCCGATGCGCTGAGCAGCGCCAGCAGATCACGCGCTTGAGCATCAGACGGTGCCTCCACTGCGCGCGCAGGAGCTTGAGCGTTCAAGAGACCGGCCAGTAGCGCCTCGTGTTGCCGGGAGCGATCCTCGTTCTTGTCGCCGTATGTCTGTTGCTGCGGCTGCGCTTGCTGTGCCGCGAAGCTGCTCGCATGTTCCTCGTCGACGTGCGCCGCCGCAGACGAAGGCACCGAGAAGCTTCCGTGCGCCGGACTGATGAGCTTGAGCAGGCTCTGCGCATGCGCCGTGTTCTTCGCGCGCGGAGCAGGCAGTGGGGAGTCTGCGTTGCCCAGGCCTAGCGGACGTCCCTCGAGTGCATCGCCAGCCGACGCAGCGTCGCCGCGAAGCAGCGTGAGCAGCGCAGATGGCTCGCGGTTGTGCGAAGGGCGACGACGCGTTTGACTGGGACCTGCTGTCGCCGATGAGGTCGCAACGATGCGTTCGCCTGCGCCAGAACCGATGTTGAGCGCCGCCAGTAGTGCGGCCGTGCCACGCTCCCTCTCATCCAATGGCGCCTGTTCCTCGGCTTGTGCTCGCGCGCCATCGTGCGCTGCTGCATCGGCAAGCGGCGCCGCAGGACCTCTCAACAATTCGAGCAGCTGTCTACTGCGAGCGTCGCCTGCATCATCAATCATCTGTGCCCCTACGCCATTGAGTCCTTCGCCGCGCGGTCGATGCGCCTCATCTCCCGCCCGCGCTGCGTTCAGCAGCGGCGCAGGCTCAGACGCAGACGCAGACGAGCTGCTGCCCATGCCGAGCAGCGCACGCAGGCCTGCCGCGCTCGGCGCCTCCACTGGCGGTGGTGCAGGCGGCGCTGCGGCGGCGGCGGAGGAAAAGGGAAACAGGGCAGACGTGTCGGCGAAGAGCGGCGCGGGCGGTTGCGGATGCGGTGCTGCGTTGTCGGCCGCTCTGGCCTTGATGCGATCTGCACGCGGGCCCGTAGGCGCATCCGCCGGTGCGCGCAGTGCTTTTGGCGCAGTCGGCGTCTTCGGCCGCGCTTGCGACGAGCTGGCCGCCAGCTGTTTCGGCGGCGACGACGACGCAGGCGCAGCCTTGGCGTGCACCGGCAGTGGAGACGAACCTGCGGCAGCTGCCGCAGCGGCAGTGCCAGAGGGCAGCTTGCGATGCTCGCTGACCCAGCCTCGCAGACGCCCGACAAACGGAGAGACCATGTAGAACTTGCCGCCTAGCCCCGCGGCCGGCTGCTTGTCCTTCTTCCACGTCGGCAGGTCGGACAGCTTGAACCATGCAATTTTCTGGCCCGAGATGCCTCGTGAGCGTGTGCGACACAGGCAGTGCTGGGCCATGTCTGGAGCAGCGCCAGCTCGCAGCACATTCTTTAGCGAGAAGTGCCGCACCTCGCCATTCCCCATCGCATGGCCGCACCTGCTCCCCCCTCCCCCTCCCCCTCTCTTCGCGCTTTCACTCACCGAGATCTCCTTTCTCGTCAACGTCTCAAACTTGGTCGTCTCCTCCACGCCGGGCACGATGTAGAGGCGTATCCTCTGTTCCCTCATCGTCAAGTCCATGTAGTCGCTGCTCTCGCTCGGCAGCAAGTGGCCGCAGTCAAAGCCCGTCTCCTCCAGCACCTCGCGCACGGCACAGTCGCGCTCGCTTTCGTTCTGGTTGATCTTGCCCTTGGGGAAGCCCCAGGCGGCGGAAGACTTCCAGCCTTTGACGAGCAGGCACTGCGAGAGGGGCATGAGCATAGGGGCGGAAGGAGAAGCGTGGCATTCGTGTACAGAGCGGCTGGCAAGGCTTGGGCAGAGCAGCGAGGAAGCAAACGCCCGGCACCTCGCACACAGCAGCCAAGCGCGCTTGAGCTGAAGCGCGAGGCCACGGCAGCGCGCCCAGCACTTGCTCGGCAACAGAGTTGCACGCAGGCCACCGCGCCTGCCCGCTGCCAAGTCTCGTGCCGACCGTTGGCCCCTCTGCGCTCCTCTCTGCCCAGAAGCGCCTCTTGTCGCCTCGCAGCAGACTCACCTTGTCCCACGTGCGGTTCACGAGCACGACGCCGCACACGGGCACGCGCGTCTTGTAGCGCATGAACTCCTCAAACGCCAGCTGCAGTGCCGCATCGCCCGCGGCGCCCGCGGCGCCGGCGACGTAGCGCTGGATCAGCGGCACGCTGCGTGCGCTCGTGTGCAGCAGCTGCGCCGAGAAGCGGCGCAGGGACAGGGAGGGCAGCGAGGGGTTGAGGGGGCGCAGGAAGTCTTCGTAGAACCAGTGGCTGCGCAGAAGGAGGCATAAGCGCGCCGCAGTATGCCTCGCCTGCATGCCGCGCCCCACGCGCGCCCCCCACTCACGCCTGCTCGACCTGGAAGCAGATGCGCTCGATGCTGCTGAGCTCCTCGGCGGGCAGGTTGATGATGAAGCGGCTGCTGAGCTCCTCGAGAATGTCCTCGAAGGACAGGTCGGCATAGTGCGACGCGGCGGGCGCGGACCGCAGCACCATGGCGAGGGAGAGGGGCAGTGTGTGGTGGAGGTGAGGCAAGATGGGGCTGCCGAGGCGGCACCTCCTGGCGGCGCTGTGGGTGCATGGCGCGCGACAGCGACTCCTCTGCGCCCACGCTCGGGCCACCCTCGCCTGCGCTCCGCATGCAGCGCCGCGCGCGCTAGCCAAGCCTTCTTGCCCTCCTCCGCACCCTCCCCCTCCATCCACATCGCCGCGCCTGCACCACCGCACGCTGTGCCTTGCCCATGCCGCCCTCACGCTTCGCCGCGTCGCCCTGGCGCAACCTCGTCGCCACGCCCGCCAAGCCCGGCGCCGGCGCAGGGCGGCACGAAGAGCTGCCTCTCGCGGCCCCGGCCTCGGGCGATGCATCCGCCGCCGCTCTGCTGGCGCTCACGCCCGACGGCCAGGCGCTGCTGGTGCGCGGCAGCAGCGCCGGCACGCTGCTGCGCCTCGACGTGCGCGCGTCCAAGCGCCACAACAAGGCGGCGCCGCATCTCGCGGCCGCGCCGCCGGGCGAAAGCCTGGCGGCGTGGCACGTGGCGCCGTTCGACTCGCACGACGACTCGGCGATGCTGGCGGCGGGCGGCAGTGCCGGCTCCGTTGCAGTGCGGCAGCTGGGCTCGGCTGCGCATGCGTCTCTCGACGCGCCCGTCGTGGCAAGTCTCGCCTCCTCTGAACGCGCACACTGCAGCATCGCCGCATGGCACCCCACCAGCGCCGGCTTGCTGCTGGTGGGCACCGGCAGGCAACTGCGCGTATGGGACATCAAGACTGCAGAGGCGTCGCTCAAGTGGAATGTGGACGCTGCGGATGCGAGTGCTGCTGCGACTGCGGGCGCGTGGAGCCTCGACGGCACCGTGGTGGGCGCGACAGACTCGAGTGGCTCTGTGCGCTTGTGGGATCCGCGTGCCGGTGTTGAGCCTGTTCTTGTGAGTCTCAGTGCACATCAGTTCACGCCGGCACATCAGGACTCATCAGCTTGCACGGGCGCAGACGACGAGCAAAGTGCACGCTCCCGCCCGCCCCACTCGCTTCACGTTCACCGCGAGCGGCTCGCACAACTTCCTCAGCACGGGCTTCTCCTCTACTCGACAGCCCGAGTGGGCGTACTATGACGTACGCTCTCCCTCCTCTGCGGCCCAGCGTTTGGCATACGACGGCACCTCTCCGCTCGAGCCAGTCGTCGACAGTGATCGTTCCATCGTCTACTTCACCTCTCGCACTTCTTCAGCATTGCACTGGGCCGACCTCAATGCCTCCGGCACGCAGGGCACACAGCCACTCTCCTTTGCCGCCGGTGGCGCTGCTGCTCTTGCGCCCGTGGCGCCCTTACTGGACGTGATGCGAGGAGAGATTGCGAAGCTCTATGTGCCCTCGCCGCCGGGCGCCGGAGGCGACGCAATCGTGCCCGTCAGCGTCGTCGTGCCGAGACGGCAGTACATCGACTTCCACAGCGACTTGTTTCCCGACACGATGGACTGGAGGGACACGCCGCACACCGCTGGACAGTGGCTGGAGGGCCAGAATAAGAAGCTGGCGATGCTGCAGCTTGATCCGAAGCTGCGCAAGGCCGCGCCGGAAAAGAGACAGCCGACGCAGCCGATGCAGAGTCAGGCTGCTTCGGTCGCCGCTGCTGCTCCGATTGTGCCTACAGCAGCATTGCCGGCCTCGATGCAACAAGCACAAAGACAAATGCCGCAAGCTGCCTCTGGGCCTGGGATGGCGCAGAGCATCACTCCGACACCCGCAACAGCTGTCGCCGCCGAGACCGCTGCGCCTTCGAGTACGGCCTCGCAGCTCTCGCAGCCCTCGCAGCCTGCACAGCCCTCGCAAGATGCACAGCCGAGCAGTGTCGAGACGACTGCACGTCAAGCACCTAGCAACGGTGCTTCCGCCGGGAGCGCCGCCAGGTCATCGGTGCCCGCTCCCGTACGCAAGACCGCCGCTGCGCAGCCCGCTCCGACGTCCAGCATTCGCAAGACGGCCAGCGCGCCGCGTGCTTCTCCCACTGGCCCACGCTGGTCACGCCGTTTCGTCACTGCTTCCACGCCTCTCATCTCCGCATACCAGTCGCTGTCAGGCCTCGACATCTCGCGTGCTCCCGACGCCCGCATGCTCGCCGTTTCACCTCTACTTTTCGTCGTGCCGCTCTCCGGGCCCGGCGGCCGCCTCGGCGTGCATCGCCTGGCGCAGACGGGCAGGTTGCCTGCAGCACTGCCTGCCCTCTCTTCAGGCGCGGCAGTGCTGGACTTCTGCGTCGATCCGTTTGGCGACGCGCGAGTCATCGCAGCGGCAGAAGATGGCAAGGTGCGCGTGTGGGAGGTCGCTTCGCAGGCAGGCGAGACGCAGCCCAGCCTGACGCTGCAGTTGCCCGGCGCCTCTCGACCCGGAGAGATTGCGCCTCATCCGCGAGCCGAGGGACTCTTTGCCATTGCGCCGACCGACGCCGAGGGTCAGCTGCATCTTCTCGACATTCGTTCTTCCGCATCCTCGCCGCTCGCCTCGCTCGACGTGCCCGGCGGCGGAGCCTTCTCGCTGGCGTGGCGTGCCGATGGCCTTCATCTGGCGCTCGCATGCAAGGACCGCAAGCTGCGCGTCTTTGATCCTCGCACAGGCTCGAGCATCGCAGAGGTGGCCGCACATGCCTCGCCTCGCTCCTTCCGCGTCATCTGGCTCGACGAGGCGCACCTGCTTTCCGTGGGACACGGCGCGGGGTCCGCGCGTGAGCTTCAGCTCTTCAAGTTCTCCGCTGCCGCCGGCTTGACTGCCGTGGCATTTACCACGCTCGATGTGTCGCCCGCCGTGCTCTTCCCTCACTGGGACGGCGACTCGCAGGTGCTCTTCCTCTGCGCCAAGTCCGAGCCTGTCGCAGCGTACGAGGTGCGCGTCGATGCTCCTCGGCCTGCCGATGTCTTCGCTGCGCTGCCTGCCTTCCAGCATGGCCAGCCTCAGCTCGGCCTCGCCTTCCTGCCGAAGCAAAGCTGCGACGTGCAGGCCGTCGAGGTGGCAAGGGCGCTGAGGCTGACCAAGTCGGAGCTGATGATGGTCTCGTGGCGCGTGCCGCGCGCAAGGCCGGAGCTGTTTCAGGATGACGTCTTCCCGCCGACGCGCGTGCTGCAGGCGGCGACAACGGCGAGGGCATGGATGGAGGGTGAAGATGGCGCAGAGGACTCGTACGAGGACCTGTGTCCCGAGGGCATGCAGCCACGTGCGTCACTTCGCTCTCTCCCCACTCCTCAGCACGGCATCTGACGTCCTGCTCCTCTCCCAGTCTCACAGGCAGCAGCGCCAGTCAGCAAGTCGACGCACGTCAAGGGCTATGTGGCGCGCGAAGAGACGGAGTCGGAGCGTTCCGAGCGCGTGCTCAGCTCCGTCTTCGCAAAGGCAAAGATGGATGAGAATGAGGGCCCCAATGCTCGCATCAACGCGGCGGCGAGAAGAGCGCCGAGCGATGATGGCTGGGGTTCGGACTGAGCTCAGGAGCGTAGAGAGCGCCGCATGTCCGCGCGCGCGATGAAATACACGGACTGCTCTATTTGTGTTCATTGCTCACCTACTCACGGCTCGGCCAGCTTCCGCTTCAGATACTCGGCCACCTCGGCCAGCGCCACGACCTCGCCCTTGCCCTGGCCCTCCTCCGAGTCCTTGCCGCCCTGCTTCTTGACGCGCACCGTGCCGGCGGCCCACTCTTCCGGCGCAATGATGAGCGTATACGGCACGGCGTCCTTCTCGATGGCGGCCCATTGCGGCGCCGGCTTGGGCTTGGTCTTGTAGAGGAACTCGGCCTGTCGCGCATCAAGTCAGCAGCGAGGCGAGGAGGGCCTCGGGAAGGGCGACGTACCTTGACACCAGCATCCCAGAGCATCTTTGCCGTCTTCATGCGTTCCTTGAGGAAGCCGTCGCCGCCCATGCTCATCACAAACACATCCACGGGCTTTGCCCGCACGCTGCTCTTCTCGCCCGCCGCCTCCTGCTCGCGCAGGCGCGCCATCATGATGGCAAAGACGCGCTCCACGCCGATGCTCACGCCCACGCACGGCACGGCATCGGGCTTCTTGCTGCCGCTGAACATGCCGACGAGATGGTCGTAGCGTCCGCCTGCGGCGATGGAGCCGACGCCGACGGACGACTCGTCGATGTCCTCCTCCTCCTCGCCGGGCGCAAGCTTCTTCTTGGCCTTCTTCGGCGCCGGCGCCGGCGCCGAAACGGCCTGCCCCGCAGCAGGTGCCGAGGGCGGCGCAGAAGCAGCAGTGACGGCCTCGTAGATGATGCCCGTGTAGTAGTCGAGGCCGCGTGCGAGCGACAGGTCAAAGGAGATGCGATCCATGATGCCGAACACTTCGAGGAAGCCGAAGAGCAGCGCCATGTCCTTGAGGCCCTCCGAGGCCATCTTGTTGCCCGTCAGCACGGCGTCGGCAGAGAGCTTCTCGAGCAGCTCGGCACCGCCTGACATGCCACTGCGTCAGCCAACATCGCAGGCGCGTCCGGCATGGATCGGCCCACTCACCCTTCAGCTTGACGTACTCTCCAATCCGGTCGGCCACCTGCTCATCCAGTCCCTTGTCCACCGTCATTTCCCTCCTCACCTCGCTCCAGGGACTCTTGTCGAGCTTGTCCACCGCAGACGAAATCGCCCGCGTCTTGTCGGCGGGCACGCCACACACCGCAAAGAGGCCGTCGAGAATCTTGCGGTGGTTGAGCTTGACGGTGAAGTTTTCAATGCCCAGTGCGTCCAGCGCCTCGACGAGGATGAGGAGGATCTCGGCGTCGGGCACCATGGGGTCGTACACGCCGGCGATGTCAAAGTCCTGGCACGCAAGAGAGATGAGTCTCGGGGAGGGGCGGGGCAAAGCACCGGCACGGCCCAGCAGCGCGCCATTCCCCATCTCTTTCCGCCGTTGCGCGTCCCTCGCCCGCCTGGCCGTCTCGCACCCCTGCGACAGTGCATCGGCATGCGCCACTCACACACTGATAGAACTCCCTGAAGCGACCCTTGCTCAGTGCCGGCTGGTCGCGGCGGTACACCTTGGCAATGTGGTAGCGCTTGATGCTGCCATACTCGGTCGGGTTCATCGCTACGAAGCGTGCAAACGGGACCTGGCAGAGGAGAGGCGTCGGGTGCATCAGCCTTGGCTGCGCGAGACGGAGCGGCCGCGGCAGCAGAGGCGCGCGGCAACGCACCGTCAAGTCGTAGCGCAGGCTGCACAGCTCGCCGCCCTGGTCTTGCAAGTCGTAGATCAGCTTCGAGTCCTCGCCGTACTTGCCGCTGAGAATCTCGCGGCGCTCAAAGACGGGCGTGTCGATGGTCACGGCGCCGTGGCGCTGGAAGACGCGCGTGATGGCGTCGAAGATGCGCGCGCGCAGCGCCATGCTCAGCGGCTCCCAGTCGCGCGTGCCCTTGGGCGTCTTGAGCATGAAGGCCGCGGCGGGCGCGGCCTTGCTGGCGCCGGCGGCGGGCGCGTCGGCGAGGGTGAGCTGCTTGAGCTGCTCCTTGAGGCGCAGCAGCGCCTTTATCTCGGGGTCGACGACGTCGGCGGCGGCCTTTGCGATCTTGAGGTCGCGCACCTTGATGCCCTGCGCGGCCACGGCGGCGTCGAGCGCGGCGCGGTCGAGGGGCGCAGACATGCTGCAGCGGCGGAGCGGGGCGGGCGGGTGCGGGTGCGGCGGGCGGAGCAGACGGGCAAGCGGACGCAGCGCTGGGCGCATCAAGCGGCGCAGAGGGGAATGCCGCGCAGAGAGGGGTGGGCGTTGGGGAGCAAGGCGAGGAGGAGGCACGGCGCAGCGCATTTGGCGCGCTTGCTGCTCACGTGCCGCGGCGCGTTTCACAGGCGCACGTCACTGCCGTTCCCACGCCGCCTGGAGTGGCCCGCGCGCGCATGCAGCCGCACCCTGAAGCGCCTCTCTTCTCCTTGTTCCCCTCCACCACTCCCTCCTCCGCCATGGCCGCCCGTCGGCCGCCCGACTTCGCGCGCAGCGCATCCGGGCCGCGCGTGCCGTCGTCGTCGGCGTCGGCGTCGCTGCCCTCCTCGCGGCATGCACGCGTCTCCTCTTCGCAGCGCGTGCCTCCGCCGCCGCTGCTGCCGCCGCAAGTCTCCGAGGCGCTGGCCCAGCTGCCGCCCGCAGCCGAGTGGCCGGCGCTCGCATTCCACGCCACCGTCATCGCGCCCCTCGCCGCGCTCGCACGCACCATCGTCGCGCTCGTCGTCTCGCCGCGCACGCATCGCCTCGTGCTGCGCCTCGGCGTCCTCTCCGCCGTCGTCTGGGCCGCGCTGGCCCTCGCCGTCGTCGCATACGTGGGCTTCTATCGCGCCTGGGTGCCCGACATTGGCCACACGTTTGACGTCTGGCTGCACTACGGCGCAAAGGGCGTGCCCTGGGCCGAGTTCCCCATGCTGCCCGCGCAGCAGGGCGCGCTGCTCTTTGCGCGCGACCAGGAGTATGATGTCAGCCTGGACCTGGCCGTGCCGCTGAGTGCGGCGAACCTCGACCTTGGTGCGTCACACGCAAAGCACATGAAGCGGTGCAGAGCACTGATGCGGCGTGTTTCCAGGCAACTTCATGGTCTCCCTTGACCTGCTCACTGCATCCAACATCTCCGTGCACTCCGTCTCTCGTTCCGTACGTGCCGCCGTCTCTCATCCCACCACATATGATCGCTGACCTCTTCTTCTTGGGGGCCGGCACATGCAGGCAATCATCACTCAAGTGCCCGCGGCTCTTCGAGCAATCGAGGCCTTCACGCATACCCTGACGCGCGCCGACCCACTGATCCTGCCTCTTTCCACGAACCCCACCACCATTCTCTCTCTGCCTCTGCTTCGTCGACAGATCCTCGTGCCCGCCGCCTCGTCGCATCCCTTCACGCCGCGCCCCGACCCCGTCGTGCGCGCACGCGTGCGCGTCGGGAGGGAGGATGCGGAGCTGTATTGGAAGTACGGAGGGGGACATGGAGTGGGAGGTGTGAGAGAGGGAGGCACAGTCGTCGGCGTCACCGATGGCTTCCGCAGCCGTGGCGAGTTGCAGACCACTCGAGTGCAGCTGCGCATCGATGCGCATCTCAAGGGCCTTCGGTGAGTGCCCCCCTGGCCCTCGGCCGTGCACCCCCGCCGCTCGTCTCGCTACGCTCACATCGCTGACTGGCCTTCTGCGACGCAACACAGATACTTCATGTTCCACCATCCCGTCGCCTCCTTCCTCCTCTTCACTTCACTCTTCATGACGTTCGAGCTCGTCTCCGCCTTGACTCTCTGGGCGCTCGCAGCACTCTACACCTCCTCGCTCGGCCCGGGCGCCTCATTGGCTGTCGAGGACAACTACGTCGACCGCGAGCGCGAGAGGACACGTCGTCGTCGCCGCCAAGACTCGGACGAGGAGGCGACGACGCCGGGTGGAGAGGCCACTCGAAGCACGCAAGAGAGTCGTTCGACAAGCAGCGAGGCTGATGAGCAATCGGCGAGCGACGAGACAGAGACGGAGACGGATGTGCGCGCGCGCAGCCTGGCGTCGTTGCGCGCGCGCGACGAGGCGGAGCGGCAGGAGGCGCGCCGCCAAGAGCAGCTGCGCGACTTGGCCGAGGGCCGCCGCATGGCGGGAGTGGATGAAGAGGTGACGGGCAGACGACGCGTGCTGGATCGGCTCGACGAAGAGACGGAGGAAGACACGGACGTGGGCGACAGTGCGGGCGCGGGCACGTGGGAGGAGGTGGATGTTGAGGAGGAGGAGAGAATGGCGGGCGAAGAGGAAGAGGAGGATCAGGAGGAGCAGGCTCGACGCGCAGGCCTTCGACAGAGGAAGGGCGAGCCAGAGAGAGAGAGTACCGTTGGCGGCGTGAGTTTGCTGCCCCACTCAGCTCCGTCTAGTTGAGCGGTGCCCACTGACACATGCCGTTGGACAGTCGGCCACCTCTCGCGCCTCCTCTCGCTCCTTCACTCCCTCCTACGCTCCCTCTTCTTCCCAAGCAACGACGTCTCGCGCCTCTTCGTCGTCTGCTAGCACCATCCGTGGCCGTTCCGAGGAGCCTTCTTCCTCTTCGTCGCAGGCGCAGCCGCAGCGGCAAGAGGCAGCGATCAAGGAAGAGCCGGAGGAGAGCGCCGGCTCAAGCACGCCGTCGGGCGCCAGTGCCAGCTCGCAACGCTCCGACGGCGGGGGCGAGGCGGATGTGGAGCAGGACTGAAAGTCGAGGGCCGCAGATGGACCTGCCGGGCTCCCTGTCACGGCCACGTACAAGACGCATGCGATGACTTGAATGAAGCACTGATCTGCACGCGCATGAGACGTTCAGAGCGCATGAAGCGAGACATTTGTGACATTTAGTTGAGAAAGAGGGTTGGGGGGGCTACATGCGGTATACGCCCTGTCCATGTCGATTGCCATCCCAAGCCGGATGAGCCTCTCCCCTCTCCTTGGATCTTCTCCTTCCCTCCATCGCCACCTGCAGTCCCAGAGCCAAGGCGCCTCGCGTGTCCTGCGGCCGAATGACGCCGTCGTCCCAGAGGCGCGCACTTGCGTATTCGGGCGTCGACTGCGCCTCGATCTTGTCCTTGAGGCCGGCCATGCGCGCCTTGTCCGACGAGACACTGCCCATGACCGACTCGAGCTGGTCGCCGCCCATGACGCCCACGCGCGCATTGGGCCACATCCACAGGAAGCGAGGCTGGTATGCTCGGCCATTCATGCCGTAGTTGCCTGCGCCGTAGCTTCCGCCCACCTGTGGCGAGGGTAGGCCAGGCCCCAGTCAGCCTCTCTCTCTCTCACTGCGCATCCTTTTTGCCCCCAACCTTGCCGCTTCCCTCTGCGGCAAGCAGCAGCACAACTCACGATGACCGTCAACTTGGGCACGTCGGCGCACGCCACGGCGCGCACCATCTTTGCGCCGTCCTTTGCGATGCCTCCTTGTTCCGCCTTGCTGCCGACCATGTAGCCAGTGACGTTGACGAGAAAGACGAGCGGCGTGCCGCGCTGAGAGCACATCTGCACAAACGACGTCGCCTTCTTTGCCGATTCGCCAAACACTAGAGAGCAAGACGCGAGAGCATCAGCACCAGGGGGCGCAAGGGGGAGAAAGAGAGCGAGAGAAAGAGGGGACAGACTCACGGATGCCGTTGTTTCCAATGATGCCCACCTCCTGGCCCGCAATCTTGGCAAAGCCACACACGAGCGTCGTGCCGTAGAGCTTCTTGAACTCGTGGAACCTGCTGCCATCCACGATGCGCGCAATCACATCGCGCATGTCGAATGGCTGGCGCAACGACGCCGGGACGATGCCGTCCAGTTCGGCCGCTGGATAGAGGGGCTCTTCGAAGGCTGAAGGCGCCATGAGGGGACGCGGAGCATAGGAGGAGCCGAGGTTGGAGATGCAGGAACGTGCCAGCGCCAGGGCGTGCGCGTCGGAAATGGCAAGGTGGTCTGTCACGCCTGACTCGCTGGAGTGCATCTCGCCGCCGCCGAGCGTCTGCGCAGAGAGGGTGAGCATCTGGGTCGCCGCGATGGCAGCCAGTCCAACCTGAATGTAGCTCTTCTTTGCCCTCCTTCACCCTCCCTCTCCTCCGACTCCTCCCGCAGCAAGCGCACATGGCCAGGGACTCACCTCATCATCCACCACCTCTCCCAGCGCCGCCTTGACGAGGGGCGGACCCGCGAGAAAGATGGTGCCTTGCTTGCGCACAATGATCGTCTCGTCTGCCATGGCGGGCACGTCTGGTCGCAGTCGGGTGCGTCTGAGCCACGTGCCGCGGTGCACTTGCAGCCGCCTGGGCGCGTAGCGCATGTCACTCACATGCTCCGCCAGCCACGCTGATGCCGTGCACGACTGAGATTTGCGGGATGCCCAGTGCGCTCATCTGTCCTCTCGCGCCTGCATCAGCCCTCGTTGCCTCTCCCTTGCTTCACCGGGCAAGCCTCACCTGTGCCATCTCCCTGAAGATCCTGCCAAAGTGATCGGCGTCCGGAAACACCTCTGCCTGATGCGGCAGTGCCGCGCCTCCACTCTCGACGAGGTAGACGCACGGCAAGCGATTCTCACGCGCGATTTGCTGTGCCCGCAGATGCTTCTTGACGGTGATGGGATAGTACGAGCCGCCCTTGACGGTCGGGTCGTTTGCGAGGATGAGGGTGGGCGTACTGGCGTGGAGAAGGATGAGTGCGGGGGCAAGCATGACGCGACGGCGGTGCAGCTGGAGGTGTCGGATGTGCCAGACTCACCCCTCCACATTGCCGATGCCCGTCACGACGCCCGCGGCGGGGATATCTTCGCCGTACATCTCATGGCCCGCCAGGGGGCTCAGCTCGAGAAACGGGCTGCCGGCGTCGAGCAGCGCGGCGATGCGCTCGCGCGCAAGCAGCTTGCCCTTGGCCGTGTGCCGCGCACGCGCCTTGTCGGAGCCGCCGCGGGCGATGCGCGAGTGCAGGGCGTCGAGGCGCGAGACGAGGCCCTGCATGGCGGCGGCATTGGCCTGGAACTCGGGCGAGGCAGAGGAGATGGTGGAGGGCAGGATGGAGGTGGCCTGCGAGAGCGTGGCGACGCTGCGTGCGGCGCGCCGAGGGAGCAGCTGGCCGGCGCGCGGCAGGGCATGCAGAAGAGACATGGCGATGCGAGGGATGGTGGTGGAGCAGCGCGAAGTCAAGCAGACGGAGCAGACTGAGAGGCGCTTGCGCTTGTGCCCGCCCCAGCGATCCGAGCCGGCCCAGGAACCGCTGCGCCAAGGCACGTCCGTCCGCCAGCGCAGGCGGGGCGGGGCCGCGGTCCTTTCCCCGCATCGCGCCTCGTCTTCCGCGGCCGCGTGGGGTGCCGCGCGGTTGCCGGCGCCGGAGGCCCAGCTCACGCCCAGCCAACGCACGGTGCGGCCGTGCCTCGACATCTCGCTTGCTCGCACAGCCCGCAGACACAGCATGCAGCGCATACTTGTAGCCAAGTCTCTTGCTCCGAGAAGAGGAGGCGCACGCCCTGCCAACGGCATGCGGCTTGGCCGGCAAAGACGGCGCGGTGCGGCTTGCACCCTGAGCCGTGCGCTCGCTGCTCCCACGCTCGCGAGCGCGACTCTGCGGCTCGGGGCGAGTCACCTCGCTCTTTTTGGATTTCGAGTTGCGGCGTCGGCTGCTCGAGCTCCTTCGCGCTCGAGCTTCTCGCCGCCTCGGCTTCCTCCCACGCCTCCCACCTCCCTCTCTCCCTCACCCCGCTGCGTCTGAGTCTGCTTGACCACATCGCAGGCCAACTGCAGCAAATCGCCCTCCTCTCTCTGCCCGCCAGCTGTCGCGCAGAGCCGCCGCCGCCTGCCTGTCCGAGGCGCTCTCTTCTCCGCGCCTCCCGCACGGCACCCGCCGCTGCCCCCGCCCTTCACGTCGCCCGCCATGAGTGGCCAGGACGCCTTCCCGGCGCATGACCGTGAGTAGAGGCTGCTGCGAGGCTGCGTCGCCACGCTGCTCTCGGGCGCTGCATCGCGCGCTGCGAGGCTGCCGCGAGCGTTGCTCCAGCGCCGGCTGGCGGCGGGCGCCCGGTGCCTCGACAGCTTGGCGCGTCTCTGTCGGCGCTGCCTCGCCGAGGCCCCCCGCCGCTGCTGTCAGCTGCAGCACCGCATCTCTCGTGCTGCCGTGCTCACATCGCATCCGCAACAGCGACGAGCCACTTCAAGTTCCCCGAGCAGGAGCAGGCCGTGCTGGAGCACTGGCGCCAGATCGACGCCTTCAAGACGTCGCTCAAGCAGAGCGCGGGCAAGAAGCCCTTCACCTTCTTCGACGGGTGAGTGTGTGCCCGTGGCCGAGCGTACGCCGTGGGCCAGCAGGGCTGAGCCCCGTCGCTGCCTCCCAGCCCGCCCTTCGCCACGGGCCTGCCGCACTACGGCCACCTGCTCGCCGGCACGATCAAGGTGCGTAGCAGCGCGCGGTGCCGCAGCACATCGCGGCGGCGCCTCACACTTTGCGGCAGGACATCGTCACGCGCCATGCCCACGCCAGCGGCTTCCACGTCGAGCGGCGCTTCGGCTGGGACTGCCACGGCCTGCCCGTCGAGCACGAGATTGACAAGAAGCTCGGCATCACGGGCAAGGCCGACGTGATGAAGATGGGCATTGCCGCGTACAACGCCGAGTGCCGCGCCATTGTCATGCGCTACCAGGGCGAGTGGAAGCAGACGGTCGAGCGCATGGGCCGCTGGATCGACTTTGACGGCGGCTACAAGACGCTCGACCGCACCTTCATGGAGAGTGTGTGGTGGATCTTCGGACAGCTCTTCCAGAAGGGCCTCGTGTATCGCGGCATGAAGGTCATGCCCTACTCGATGGGCTGCACCACGCCGCTCTCCAACTTCGAGGCCGGCCTCGACTACCGCGACGTCTCCGACCCGGCCATCACCGTCTCCTTTCCGCTCGTCGACGACCCAAAGACGGCGCTGCTGGCGTGGACGACGACGCCGTGGACGCTGCCGTCGAACCTGGCGCTCTGTGTGCACCCCGACTTTGACTACATCAAGGTGTACGACGAGGAGAAGCAGATGAACTTCTGGCTCCTCGAAAAGCTCCTCACGACGCTGTACAAGGACCCCAAGAAGGCCAAGTTCAAGAAGGTCGGCAGCGCAAAGGGCAGCGAGATGGTCGGCTGGAAGTTTGAGCCGCTGTTCCCGTTCTTCGTCGAGAAGGTGAGGCGCGACACTGTTCGCTGCGATGCGCCCTGCATCTGCTCACACACACACCGCCCACAGTACAAGGACACGGCCTTCGTCGTCGTCTCGGACACGTACGTCACCGCCGATGCGGGCACGGGCATCGTGCAGCAGGCGCCGGCGTTCGGCGACGACGACTACCGCATTGCCGTCAAGCACGGCATCTGCACGCGCGAGAACCCGCCGCCGTGTCCGATCGACGAGTCGGGCCGCTTCACGGCCGAGGTGCCCGACTATGCCGGCGTCAACGTCAAGGAGGCCGACAAGCAGATCCAGAAGGACATCAAGGCGCTGGGGCGCATGGTGGTGCAGAACACGCTCATGCACTCGTATCCCTACTGCTGGCGCTCCAAGACGCCACTCATCTACCGCACCATTCCGGCGTGGTTTGTGCGCGTCGAGGACATCTGCGAGCGCCTGCAGAAGCACAATGCCGGCACGCACTGGGTGCCCACGTGGGTCAAGGAGAGCCGCTTCGACCACTGGCTCGCCAATGCGCGCGACTGGAACGTCAGCCGCAACCGCTACTGGGGCACGCCCATTCCGCTCTGGGCCAGCGAGGACATGGAGGAGGTCGTCTGCGTCAGCTCCGTCGAGGAGCTCGAGCGCCTCTCGGGGCGCACGGGCCTCACGGACCTGCATCGCGAGAGCATCGACGACATTACCATTCCCTCGCAGCAGGGCAAGGGCACGCTGCGGCGCATCGAGGAGGTGTTCGACTGCTGGTTCGAGTCGGGCAGCATGCCCTACGCGCAGGCGCACTACCCCTTCGAGAACAAGGACACGTTCGAGACGGGCTTCCCGGGCGACTTTGTCTGCGAGGGCATCGACCAGACGCGCGGCTGGTTCTACACGCTCCTCATCCTCGGCACGCATCTCTTTGACCAGGCGCCGTGGAAGAATCTCATCGTCACCGGCCTCGTGCTCGCCGGCGACGGCAAGAAGATGAGCAAGAGTGCGCGCAACTACCCCGACCCCACGCTCCTCTTTGACAAGTACGGCGCCGACGCCGTGCGCCTCTACCTCGTCAACTCGCCCGTCGTGCGCGGCGAGAATCTGCGCTTCCGCGAGGAGGGCGTCAAGGATGTGCTGGCCATGGCCTTCTTGCCGTGGCTGAACAGCTTCCGCTTCTTCCTCGGCCAGGTGGCCATGCTCAAGAAGATGACGGGCAAGGAGTTTGCCTACGACGCCGCGGCGCCCAAGAGCGACAACGTCTTTGACCGCTGGCTGCTGGCGCGCTGTGCCAGTCTCATCCAGTGGGTCGGCGACGAGATGGCGGCGTACCGCCTGTACACCGTCATGCCGCGGCTGCTCAGTCTCATCGACGAGCTGACGAACTGGTACATTCGCTTCAACCGGCAGCGCCTCAAGGGCGCCGGCGGCGAGGCCGACACGTATGCGGCGCTCAACACGCTCTTCGAGACGCTCTACACGCTCTGCCGCACCATGTCGAGCTTCACGCCCTTTCTGACGGAGAACATCTACCAGGGCCTGCGGCCCTTCCTGCCCGCGCCGGCGGCAGACGACACGCAGGACTACCGCAGCGTGCACTTCCTGCCCTTCCCGGCAGTGAACCAGCAGTACCTCGACCCGGCGATCCAGCGGCGCTTCGCCGCGCTGCAGACCGTCATTGAGCTGACGCGCACGCTGCGCGAGCGCAACAACCTGCCGCTGCGCTCGCCGCTCAAGGAGCTCGTCGTCTACCATGCCGACGGCGCCTTCCTCGAGGATGCACAGTCGCTCTCGTCGTACATCGAGGAGGAGCTCAACGTGCGCGAGGTGCGCTACACGAGCGACGAGGCCGCGTGCGGCGTGCGCTACAAGCTGCAGGCCGACTGGCCGGTGCTGGGACGCAAGCTGCGCAAGGACATGCCCAAGGTCAAGGCTGGCCTGGAAAAGGTGAGCTCGGCAGAGTGCAAGCAGTACCTCGACCGCAAGACGATCACCGTGGCGGGCGTCGAGCTCGTCGAGGGCGACCTCAGGGTGCTGCGCTACGTCGACCTCGAGGGCCGCGCGGGACAGTGGGACCACAACGGCGACGGCGCCGCCGTGGTACTGCTGGACATCGAGGCGCGTCCCGAGCTCGTCTCGGAGTTCAACGCCCGCGAGCTCGTCAACCGCATCCAGCGGCTGCGCAAGAAGGCCGGCCTGCAGCCGACCGACGACGTCGATGCGTTCTACAGCTTCGAGCAGGGCCTCGGCGAGGCGCTGCAGCAGGCCTTTGCCGCGCAGCCAGAGGTGTTTGAGAAGGCCATCCGCCGCGTGCCCATGCCCGTCGCACAGCGGCCCGAGGGCGCCGCCATCATCATGGAGGAGGAGCAGGAGATTGGCGACGAGAAGTTCAGCCTCAGCCTCGTGCACGCATAGAGCGTCTCCGGCCTTGCCCCGCCAAAATGATACACTAATGTCTAGAGTCTGGTATTGCGTCGTCGTTTGTCTGTGTGTCACCGCTTGGTGCCGAACGAGCCGAAGCCCATCATGGCCGCCATCGCTGCGTCCTCGTCCGTCTGCGGCAGCGGCGCTGCCTTCTTGCGCTCCTTTGCCTCGCGGCGCTGCCGCTTGCGCCGCTCCTTCTCCTCCTGCTGCGCCTGTGCAATGGCTGCCAGGCGCGCCTCAAAGTCGTACGTCTCTGCCCGCGAAGCGCCGGCGGCCGTCTCGGCGCGCAGCTGTGCCAGTGCCTCGCGCACCTCGTCGAGCGTCGAGCGCGCCACTTGCGTAGTCTGCCCGATGCGGCGCAGATCTGCGAGGGGGCCCCAGCATCAGCTCGCTGCGGTGTGGGTGTGCATGCGTGGCAGACGGGCCACTCACGCATGCGGCCGTTGATGTGGTCCAGATAGCCAATGCTGTCCTTGCACGTCCGCTTGCAGATCTCGCAGTAGTAGCCCGGGCCGCGCCGCCCGCCTCCCTCGCCCACCACGTCGACCATGAGTGTCTTGCCGACATTCTTGTCGAGCTCAAGCGGGTTCTCGCGCGCCTTGAGCGACTCGGTGGCCTTTGGCAGTTCCTCTCTGCGTCGCGCTGGCTTCTTGCCTGTATCGCGGAAGCTGCCGAGTCAGCCACACAGCTGCGTTGCAGGCATGCTGCTCATCCCTCGTGCGACACCACACGCACCCTTCAGCAGGCGCTCCTGGTTCTCCTTTGCCCGCTCCCGGTCCTCGTCGTCGCGGCTCTTTGCCTTTTCCATGTACTCCTGCTTGTCCCACGTGCGCCGCGACGGGCCGACGCCGGCGCCGCCGCCTGCTGCTGCTTTCGGCATGATGATGAGGTGTGCAGGCTGCTGCTGCGGCGGCGTGATGGAGGCAGAGCTGGGCGAGAGTGCAAGAGAGGACGAGGGAGGATGTGGTGGAGAGACAAGCCGGAATGTCGCGACGATGTGCCGAATACAGCGGCGCGGGGCGACTTCAACTGCAGTTGTAGCTGGCGCGGGACTCGGGCAATGCCTGCCTCCACCTCACAGCGTCAGCAGTGCCCAGGCACCCTCCCCTCCCTCACCTCCTCCAAGCAAGCACGCACCGAGAAGCCATTCAGAATGTGCCCGGGAAGCAGCACGCACGCCCAGCATGCGGACACGCGCGAGACGGACGGGCAAGAGGCGCCAGAGGGGACGTGGCAGCTGCTCGTCGACGTGAGTGCCGCCTGCATGACATGCCTCCTCCCGCCGGCTGACAAGAGGCACCTCGCTGGCTCGTTCTGCTCCTGTAGGGTGCGCACGATGATGTCCAATCGTCCGAGAGAGTTTCATCCTGACGTCTCTGTGCAGTGCACTGTCACCCAACCGACGACCCCTCGCCGTGGGCCGACATGGAAGCACACGCCGCCAAGTTTGCGCACGTCAAGCTGGGCGAGGCAGTGGCGATGAGCACCTGTGCTCGCGACCAGGCGCTCGTCGCCGACCTGGTGCGCCGCAAGGGAAGCAAGGTACGGCCTGCATTTGGTGCGTAGTGGCCGGATTTGCGATTGCGGGCCGAGGGTACATGCACGCGCTGAACGTCCGTCTCTCGACGGCAAAGGCTACCATCCGTGGTTCGTGCACACCATCAGTCTAGAGCATCCTGCGCCAAGCGCCGAGCAGCACTACCGCTCCTTGTTCGGCGGCGCAAGCGCCACAGAAGCACAACTCGCGGATCTCGAAGAGCTGCTGCCTCATCTGCCTGCGCCTGTCTCGCTGCAAGACACGCTGGCTACGCTGCGGGGCAATCTCGAGGCTCATCCTTCTGCCCTGCTGGGCGAGGTAGGCATCGATCGAGCCTTCCAACTGCCCGTCTCGCCCGCTGGCTATACGCTTGATCCGGCAGTTCGGGGACCCGCACTGGCCAAGAAACAAGCGGAAGAGACGCATTCCTTGGGGCGTCGTTCGAGAGCGCTGACGCTCCTGAAGACGCCGCTGGAGCATCAACTCAGCGTGCTGACGGCACAGGTGGAGCTCGCAGTGAAGCTGCGGCGCAGCGTAAGCATGCACTCTGTCAAAGCCCCTGGCGCCACTCTGCAGTGGCTCGACGAGATGAAGAAGCGCTTACCGAGCGCGACGCCGTCGCTTGCGGGCATGAGCAAGCGCAAGAGAAGGGCTGTGGAATTGGCGGCGCGTAGTCGCGAAGCAGCTGCGGGTCCGGCCAAGGCGGATGACAAGCCATCGCCGCCGGGCTTCGAGGACATCAGTAAGTTGCATGCGCTAGGCCTAGTTGCCCGGCCGTCCTCTCCGCTAACGAGCGCTGCAGACCTAGACCTGCATTCCTGCTCGCTGTCACCGCTGCAACTGCAGCAAGTCCAGGTACGGGGTCTGTAAGCTTTTCGAGCTGGAGAAGGCACTGAGCGTCTCTCATACCGCCCTAGGAGAAGCATCAGAACGTCTATGCCTCCTTCTCCACGTGAGGGCGTGCGCCACTCGGCACACACGAGGCGTCACTGACGCTCTCGCCTGTGGTCTCCCGCAGCACCATCAATCTGCGACAGCAAGCCTTCCACTCGCAGCTCTCCGTTGCCGATCCCCAACGCGTGCTCATCGAGTCAGATTGGCACAGTGCCGCTGGCCTCGCGGCGCGCACGTGGGCCGTGTGTCGACTGCTCGTCGATGCGCAGGGAGAGGAACTTACAGGGCCGTTGCCGAAGGATACAAGCGAGGAGGGACGCTATCGTCTTGGAGCGGAGGCGTTGCAACGCAATTGGAGGCGGTTCGTGGGCGAGACTCAAGCTTGAGACACGACAGTGCGCAGCGGAGGGCATGGAAATACAATTGCGAGGAAAACCCCCCCCCCCAACCTCTCTCTCTTTCTCTACCGCTTGCCGCGTGCAGCCTGCTTATTACGCTTGACGGCCTTATCAAACGTGCTCCTCTTGGTGCCGGGCGCATCTGGCACTTCAAACGTGCCTCCCGTCTTTTCGCTCTTCGTTCTGGCGCGTACCAGCGCGTTCTCTCTCCTTCCTCTGAGGCCATCGTACGCATCGTCGGCCTTGCGCTTGCGTACATGCGAGTTGAGCAGGCCACCAAACTCCTCCTCCAGGCCAGCTGCGCCTCCGCCACGTGCGCCGCCCAGCGCCACCGCCTCCTCTTCGCGCCGCCGCTTCTTGGCGTCCTTTGCGCTCGTCGCCAGGCGCGTCATGTTTGCCTCCTCGTACGCCTCGACGCGCGCCAGGGCGGCCGCGCGCGCAGAGCGGTTCGCAATGCCTCCGCCCAGGCCGACGCCGCCCGACGAGGCCTCGTGCGGGTTCTCCGAGAGCCCAGTCGTGAGGTCGGCAAGCAGGGCTTGTGAGCGTCCAGCGCTCGCGTTGTTGCGAGTGCGGGAAGAGGAGGCCTTGCGCTCTCCATCATATGCTACGGGCGCCAGACGAGGCGGTCGGTAGACGCCTGAAGAGGCGTTTGCTTCGTCGTCGTCTTCCGCCTCGACGGGCCGCGAGAGACGCGAAGAGGCACTCAGTGCGGCGAGGTTGGGGCGGAACGAGACGAGTGCTGGGCACTGGCAGTCAGCATACGGCCGTATGCCGGTGTGCGACTTTCTGGCTTGTGCGTGTGCCAACTCACTGTCCTCTGCCTCATCGTCATCTGCGGCGTCCGGCCCTCCCTTCTTCTCGGCCGCCTCGGCGGCGCGCAGCAGGCGATCAATGCCGCTCTTTGCGCGCGCCTCGATGGGGCGGGCCTTCTCAAGGCAGAGGCGCAGCCGCAGCAGGCTGCGCACGAGGCCGTCGCCACGCTTGTCGGTGAGCGAGTGTCCGCGCAGACGGTGGGCTTGCAGCAGAAGGAAGGCGTGCGTGTACTCGTGCAGCAAGGCGGGCTTGAGTGCGAGCAAGGAGTGCCGCGCGGACGATGCGGCCGACGCGGGCGAGGCAGAGGAGGAGGGCAGCTTGACGCTGCGGAGCGAGGCGAGCAGCGAGGGCAGCAGCGTGGCGAGGTCGGCGGGTGCTGAAGCCGCGGCGGAGGCGGCAGAGGTGCTTGCCATGGTGCCGAGCAAGTGGAGCGGCTGCGAGAGCGATGCGAAGAGGGCGTGGTGGAGCGAAGCACGGCCGCCTGCTTGGCGAGCGTGGCACGGAGAGGCACTTTTCGCTTACCTAAGCTCAGACCAGCACAGCTCCGCGGCTCTGAGACGCGTCCTGTTGCTCTCTCCACAGCGCCGCGCGCGGCGCGTCGTGTCATGTTGGAAGGATGGCGCTCGCGACCTTCTCACCCTCACCCTCCCTTGCCGCCTTGCTCTTGCCCGCCAGCGCACACAGCATGTCCGCGCCGCCGCGCCGCGGTGCAGCCGTACGTGCCGCCGCGCGCATGGCGCGCCTCTCGCCGCCGTCCTCACCTCGCGCACACGACCAACGCGGCAGCAGCGCCGCGAGCTCCAGCAGCAGCAGCAGCAGCGCAGCAGCGCCGGCGCACGAGGGCGCGAGCGACGACGAGCGCCAGGCCGCTGCTCCGCGCAAGCGCAGACGTGTCTCGCCAGCACGCTCCGCCGCTGCGGTCAAACACGCAGCAGCCAGCCCGCTTCCTCGCCGCACTGCAAGTGCGCCGACAAGGCGCAAGCGCTCCGTCGGCGCCGCCGAATGGGCCTTCCTCGACGCGGCCGAGCCGCATGTGCAGGCCGTGGCAGTGCCTCCGCTGCGGGTGCACGCGCGAAGCTACCACGCTCCGCTGCTGCTGGCACCACCCTCTACCGAGCGCCCCGACGGCGCCGTGCTGGGCCGCGCAGCCCGCTCGGCGCTGCTGGGCTGGTACGACGGCGTGGCGCAGCAGCGCGCCATGCCGTGGCGCAAGCCCTTTCTCGATCCCGCCGCCTACATCGGGCGCGAGGCCGAGCTCCGCGCAGCGCAGACGCAACGAGCATACGAGATTTGGATCTCCGAGATCATGCTGCAGCAGACGCGCGTCGAGACGGTGATTCCGTACTTCGAGCGCTGGCTGGCTGCCTGGCCGACGGTGCGAGATCTGGCTGCTGCCTCGACAGACGACGTGCTGGCAGTATGGAAGGGCCTGGGGTACTACTCTCGCGCCACGCGCCTGCAGAGCGGTGCGCAGAAGCTCGTCGCCGATCCGGAACTGCGTGGGCTGTTGCCGCGCACGGCGCACGAGCTCGTCGCCGTCGTGCCTGGGGTGGGGCCTTACACGGCAGGCGCGATTTCTGCTATTGCATTCGGTGAAGCTGCGCCTATGGTCGATGGCAATGTGCAGCGCGTGCTAAGTCGCCAGCTGGGCTTGTATGCCAGCATGAAGAGCAGCGCGACGACGCAGCTGCTCACCGAAGTCGCATCGCGCCTCGTACGCGCCGTGGCTGAAGATGGGGAGCCCAAAGGTAGTGCAAAAGGCTCAACGCCAAAGCCCAGCGATCGCCCGGGACGCTGGGGACAGGCTCTTATGGAGCTCGGCGCGTGAGTGTGGCGCCTCATGATGGTGCAGAGCGTTCAGCGTCCACACTCGCTGAACTCTCGCCACCCCCCCCCCCTCTCTCAGGACGATCTGCAAACCGAAGCCCGAGTGTCTCCGCTGTCCGATCTCCAGCACGTGTCGCGCATTCGCAGAGGTGCGTCATGCTGCGCTTCTCGCTCTTGCACTTTTCCCATCGCTGATTGCAGCGCGGCTGTTTTGAACAGGGAGAGGCACTGGCGCGCAAGCCGCTCAGCAGACAAGAGGCAGTGCCGGACATGGAGGACATGTGCGACCTCTGCGAGCCGCTGAGCGACGATGACGAGACCAATGCGGCTGCGCCTGCGCCTGTCGCGACGGCGGCCAAAAAGGTCGGAGGGGCCGTGCAGACGAAGCTGAGCTTCGGCGCCAAAAGCAAGGCCGCCGTCAAAGTCGCGGAGCCGAGCGCTGGGATCGAAGTGGCGATTGAGCGCCACGTCAGGCGCTTCCCGAGGAAGACGGAGAAGAAAGAGGCGCGCCTGGAGCAGTGTGTCGTGTGCATCCTGAGGCGCGAGGATGGCCGTGTGATGCTTGAGCAGCGACCCGAGCACGGTGCGTCCTCTCCCCTTTCTGCGCCCTGCGCCTAGACGGGAAAGACAAAGGCAGCACTGCCGCGACTGACAGCTTTGTCTCTCTAGGTCTACTGGCCAGCCTCTTCGAGTTTCCAGCGACGCCGCTGCGCTCCGACGACCTCTCTTCCTCCGCGCAGCGTGCCTTGGCTCTCTCGCACGCCACTCTCGTCTCGGGCGGACAAGCCTCGTACGTGCGCAGCGCAGGCAGCATCACGCATCTCTTCTCGCACATCCGCCTCGTCATGCACGTGCATGAGCTGCGCGTCCCTGAGGCGCCCGCGAAGCCGAACGGGGAGAGGAGAAAGTGGTACGCAGAGGAAGAGGTGGAGAAGCAGAGCATCTCGACGGGGAACGCGAGGTGCTGGGCGCTCGCGCAGGGAAAGACGAGCAAGAAGGGAAAGGAGAAATGAGGGACAAGACTACATACCTTCTGTCCATCTCCTCCCCCGCCGACCTCTGCCTCACATCACATCGATACCCCTCAAATTTCATCTTTCCATTGCTCCGTCCCCTACTCCAGCACCTGCCAAGCCTCATCGAGCAGCTCCTCGTGCACCTGAAAGTGTCTGAGCGGCTGACCCTCCTGTACGATGACGCCATCTGCCTTCCATCCCTGCTCCGTCCTCGTCAGAGCATCGCGGCTGTAGCGCGCCACGAAGCGTCCCAGCAACGCGCCCGTCTTGAGGTTGCGCGTCTCGGCGAGGATGCGCTCGGGCAGCGCTGCTCCTTCAGAAGCGTCGGCGATGGGGACGGAGGCGGGCGCAGCGAGGGAAACCTCCCATGTTGCGAAGGGCCGCTCGGTGGGACGAATGACGGAAGGGTCGAAAATGGTGGTACGCAACGGCTGCATGCGCCAGCTGTACGTGTCGAGCTCGATGGCGTGGCTTTTGCGCGTCGCAGTCGGCGCCAAGAGCTGCATGTGACTGGCGTAAGGCCCGCCGACAAAGGCGATGAGTCCAGTGGCAGACGCCGAAGTGGCCAGCACGGCGCCCGAGACGCCAAGGCGCGCAGAGAGGGGCATGGTGCCCGGCGCCAGGAGCAGCGCAGGAGTGAGGCCGATGGAGAGGGACAGAGTGGTGAGGGAGAAGAGCTTGAGCCGGCGGAACATGCGAGCCATGGGCGCCGTGTAGGTGGCTACCACTTGCCGCTCCGAGGCAGACGAGGCCGAGCCAGAGCTGGAGGCATCGGTGGACTGTGCGCGGGCGCCGGACAGCACTGGCGTGCGTGGCCGAGCAGGCACGCCGACGGCACACAGCAGCGAGCGCGCTGGTGCCGGCGCATGGCTGTGCCGTAATGTCGGTGCCGCAAAGGCGCTGGCGGACGGAGTACGCAGACTCGAGGCGCAAGAGAAGGCGCGCACGGCCGGTGCCGCTGCACGCACGGCGAGGCGGCGCGCGGAGCTAGAGGCGGGAGCCAGCATGGCGGCGCAGACGCAGTGAAGCTTGTGAGAGAGGCTTTGCAGAAAGGCAGGTGCGAGGAAGCAATGTGGAAGAGCAGGCGTGGCGAGGAGGAAGGCGCGGGCGTGTGCGGCGGTGACGGCGGTCGAGAAGAAAGGTGCGCCGCGCGCCGCCGCGAAGGAAGCACAAAAGAGCAGCCGCGGCATCGCGGCCCCTGAGCCCGACCACCACCGCTGCTGGCCCCCACGCCCTCGCGCCAGCACAGCATGGCAGAGACATCAGACGCACGCATTCACCTCCACAATCATGCATTCAGTAGAGCGGATCGAGGCCATTGTGTCCCAACGTCGAGCACCATGTTCCGTGCCCGTCTTCTTCAGCCGACGCATCCGACCTCGAAGCGGGCGAGCTGCTCTCCTTCTCCTCGCCCTCGCCGCGCGCCGTCGCTTCACTTCCCTCCTGGCTGCCCTCCTCTTCCTCGCTGTCCTCCTCGCTCGTTCCCAGTCCGCTCTCGCTCAGCTCCTCCTCGCAGCTAACGAATCCCTGCTCCTCGCTGATTGCCGAAAAGCGTCTCTCGGCATACGCAGGAGACGCGAGGTTGAGCTGCTTTGACGGCGGACGAGGACTGAGGCGTGCGTACGCGGTGCTGTTGGCGGCTAGACGAGGCGCCGTGAGACCACGAGTGTCCGAGGAGTGACGAGTGCTTGGCCACGCCACAGGCTTGCTGGTGTCGACTCCGTCGGCAGAAGTGGTGCGGCTTCTTCCCGACGAGAGGCCCGAGAGCGAGCTTGATATCGAACTGCCACTCCACAGCCGCTTCCTTCCATCTTCGCCCCATCCCCGTTCTCCCCCCTCACGGATCTCCCGCCGCAGTTGCCGCTCCCTCGTGCGCCGTTGCACCTCGGCCAAACGCTCCTCGATGTGTCGCGTGGCACGCGTCATGGACTCGATCGCGAGAGCAGTTGCTTCGCGGCTCTCGGAGAGGACTAGCTCGGCTCGAATGAGAGGCCAGAGGGAGAGCTTCTGCGGAGAGGAGGGCGAGGTGGACATCGCTGTTTGACTTGATGCGCCGCAAAGAGGTGTGGGTGTGGGATGGGCGTTGCTGGGTGTCGGGTTACGCGAGAGAGGGAGAGGTACGTCGAAGAGGAGCATCATACGTGGCCAAGCTCGAGCGCTGTGCCGCAAAAGGGACCACCTTGCCCCCTTGCCGTGCGTCGAAGTCTAAGTGCTTCTCCTCCCCCTCATCGTCGGCGACTCCACTCACCTCCTCTTACCCGTTCGCTGGCGAGCGCTCTGCCATTTCGGGCAATGGTTGCTGCGGCCGGTCTCGGATGAGCAGCAGCAGCGGGAAGAGAAGCGCCACTTCCCCCATCCCGTTTATCATGGTATGGTCGGCAGGCGAGCGAGCCGGAGAGAAGGCGGAACGACGCGGCTTCGCCCCTGGCCCCTCCGACTGCGCTCACGCGCGTCGCTCGCGCGTGCGTCAAATTAGCCTCTCAAGCTCCTTGAGACCCAGCATGCCGGTACAAGCAAGCGTTCAGGCAGCTGCTTCATGATGTCTTAGCTCATATGCAATCATGCACGTATTGATGAGCGCTGAGCTGGTGCGGAAAGGATTGATGAAGCGCAGGAGCGACGGAGGCGGCCTGTGCGTTCGCCGTGTGCGCGCGTGTGTGCCTGAGCTGCGAGCGCGCGTGGGGTCGGGTCATCATGACGCTCGTCCTCACCGCTCTCGGGGAGCGACGGGAAGAGGCGCGTGCACAGTGCAGGAGACTTGCACCTGTTCATGCGTCGATCTTTTCATGCCTTGATGCGTGCTACGCTCGAGCAGATGGAGCTGGCCGAGCTCGGCAGAACGCTTCTGGCTGGCTCCCTCGAGACTCAGCAGCTGCCGACGGCCGCGCGCTGACGGCAGGAGAGCGCATCCTACATCCCCACCTCCTCGTGAGCGTGTCCTACACGAGATGTGCCGAGAGTACGCAAGCGAGAGTGACAAGCTACGGGAAGTGCACTCCACAGAGCGTAGATCTCAGGAGCCTACCCGCTGCGCTTTCATCCCGCTCACGGCATCTCGACCTCTTTCTGACGCAGTCCGAGAAGTCTCGGTCAAGCAGCGGGGAGGCCGTCGACATCATCTCCCTCGCGCAGCCGTGCTTAGCATGTGTGCAAGCCGCGCAGGGGCAGCGCTCTTCCGGCGGCGATGCTTGAGGCAGAGACAGGTCGAGCTCACGGCCTCGGCGAAGGTACAAAAGGTGTGGATGTCTCGACGTTGCTCCTCGTCTCAACACCCGCACGCCAGCTCTCCAACCTCACTCCTACTCGTATACCCTCTTTCTTCAGCCTCACGCTTCTTCTCCATGTCGTCCTCGGCCATCCAACCTCGTCCGCGCCTGCATCGCACGCCTCGCTTCGATCCTCGCGCCATCAGCATCGGCAACACTCCCCCTGCGTCGCCTACGCTTCCCTCACCTACGCGTCCGCGCATGGTGCGGCATCAACGCTCGCAGCACTTCTACAAGTGCGAAGACCTCACCTCGATCGTCTCGAACGAGAACGTCAACATTGTGCTCGCCTCGACGGTGCATTTGCCCCTCGTCGAGCCTGAGCCGTGCTGCGCTATCAAGAAGGCTGGCGGACGCTGCTTGGCTGCCAATTGCCGCACGTGAGTCGCACCTTCGCGCTATCGTTGGCTCTGAGCTGACTTTGGCCTGTTCTCCACAGCGACGCAAGCAAGGCTTCCTTCGGCAAGGCTTCTCACGGCAAGAAGGCCTCTCTCGCGCTGCCCAACTTCGCCGGCTTCGGCCGCGCTCGTCTCGTCAACGCCATGGCCATCTGAGCGACCTCCCCGCGCCTTTGCTCCTCCCAGCAAGCAGCCTAGCGTTCTATACCCAGCGAGACTCAATACCATTCCGCCGCGTCCGTAGGCTATTCACTGTGTGCTGCTCGTGCTGTTCTTCTCGATGTTCGTGGTGCCCATGGCCGCGATGTACGGCTTCCAGTCTATCGCCGCGTCTGATCAGCCGCAGGCTCTGAGGCATGACGTCGCTCCACTCACAGCTCTCAATAGTGGCCTCATCGCGCCAATCCGTCCACTCGTGGTTGAGTAGCGCCCACGTGTCGTCGAGATCCTGCGTGCCCTGGCGCGTGTAGTACGAGCCTGCAATCGACCATACGGCCCAGCCGATCTTGTGGTCGATCGTGAACTCGCGCAGACAGTTGGCCAGCGTGGCGTTGTTGAGCGTGCTGTCTTGCGCTTGACCGAACTCAGTCAGCCAGACTGCAGGGATGTGGGTCAGTCGATGCGTGGTTTACAGAGAATGAGGCGCCTCACCGGGCGTCTTGCGTGCTGGCGCAGGACAGGGGTACTTGGTGTCGTCCTGCTCGCCCTCCTTGGCGCAGCCGCTCGGCGGGTCCATGCCCAGCGCGCTGAAGCCGTAGTAGTACAGCTGCGCCTGGATGGCATCGCACGATCCCGTGTCTAGGCACACGAGTCAGTACACTGTGCTAGAGCCTCAGTGCGCGAGCCGCGACGCACCTGCGTCAGCGCTCTGATCGTACAGATGCAGCTCCAACACCGCCTTGTCCGCCCACGGATGCTCGTCGATCTTGAAGTACACGGGCTCGCGGCGGCGCCCATCGCGCACGGGGTCGATCTTGAATGCCGTAGCGATGTTCAGGTTGGCCTCTTGCACGACGGCAGAGAGGTCCTGGTCGTATTGCAGGCCCGAGAAGGTGATGAGGAGATCCGAGTTGGCCTCGTGGATCGCATCGGCGCCGGCCGTCATGTTGCCAGCCCACGTGAGCCACTACCGGAAAGCGTGAGCGAAAGAGAGCGCAATGGAAGAGGCTCGCGTGACACTCACGGTGTACTCTGCCTCGGGGCGGCCCGTCGCGGGACGCAGCTCGTTGTGCAGCGACATCGAGACGACGTTGGTGTGGTTCTTCGCCCAGTTGGCCATGTAGCCCAGGCCTCGCTTCCAGTTCTCGATGTCGAAGTAAAGGTCGCCGAACCAGGCGTTGCCATCGTCGCTGCGCCGAGAATGAGCATCGAGAAAGCAGCAGCAGAGGGCGGCACTCACTTGCCGCAGCACCACTTCGCCTTGCTGACGTGCACGTCGGGGCTGCACCACAGAGTCAGCTACTGCAAGTAGACATGCCGCAGCTGCAGACTTACTGCATCACGATGCCGTGCTCTGCCTCTAGCTTAGCCAACGAGTCCCACACCTGCAGCCGCGTCGTCTCCTTCGTCCAGCCCATGTCTGCATTCTTGTCCAGGATCTCCTGCAGCACGCGCGTGCCGTTGCTGCCCAGGCCATTTAGGAATGCACGCTCCAGCGTGATGTCGGTGCCGTTGTTCTCGTAGATCTCATCGATCATCTGAATCGCGTAGGTGTGGCGTGCAAAGTTGAAGCCCAGGTCTGCCAGACGCTTGACCGTCGTCGTGGCGCCGACGTACTGCGGCATGGCTCGTCAGCTCAGCGTAGTGGAGCGCTTGACGCATGCACGCACACGCAGACCCTCAGGCACCATCGTCTCTCCCGAGCCGGGCCAGTTGAAGCCGACAGGCGTGACGCTCTGTCCGCGCGCGTTCTTGACGTCCCGACCGTCGGTCGACCATGGCGCGTAGGGCCACTGGCCGCCGTCGCTCTGCCGCGGGAGCAGCGGCAGCTGTCCGGTCGTGTCGATAGCTGCGGCGGCGGCACTGCTGCCCGAGAGCAGCAGTGCGCCGAGGCTTGCGAGGGACCGCAGAGAGAGGAGCATGTTGAGGAATTCGTTGTGCTTGCACGGGCGAGTGATGGAGGACGGCTGCTTCTTAAGCGTCTGCCACTGTGCCTACCCCGCACTCGGAGCGTTTGGGCCGGCCAAGGTCCGGCGAAAGAGCCGAAGCAGCGCATGGTGTGTGCACCTGGAGACGCCGGAAGTGCAGCGGCGTGCGGGAGGCATGACGTGCGTCTGGCCGGCGGGGTGCGAAGAGGTGAGAGGACTCGCAGAGCGTGTGCATGTGGAGCTAAGCACGGCAGTCTCGGCGTAGCGCCGGCAATCTCCGCCGCGTGCGCTGGCGCTCCCGTTGGCGCGGCATGGACGCCGACGTCGCGCCAAGCAAGAGCTACAGCACGGTCAACGCTGCTGCAGCCATGGTCAAAAGACAACGATGTATTCACTACGTGTGAGGCATTCGAGCGAGAATATACAGGCACACCGAGAGATGCTCGGACGCGGAGGAGGGAGTGAGAGACACTGCCTCGACGGTAGCTGAGGGCAGCTTTACACGAGTGCCTTGTTCGACAGCCACGCCTCGACCATCTCGAGGGCCGGGCCGGGCACGTCGAGCGGCACCATGTGGCCTGCGTTGGCGACGCGCACGTACTGCCAAGCAAGCGATGGTCAGCTGCAGCTCATAAGGCGCATCGGACGTGGCGCTACTCACGGCGACGTTGCCGAAGCCCTTGCCGGCAGCGCGGACGTAGCCCGCCTCGCTCTTGTCGCCGGCGATCCACTTCGTCGGCTTCGTCTTCTCGAGCTCGGCGTGGTAGGGCTGCTCGAGCTTCATGAGCCAGCGCTCGTTGCCGATGGCGTTGCACCTGGGTAGAAGAGTACGTCAGCACAGTGGCTCTGAAGTGTGCTGTGACACGACTCACATGAAGTCAGCCTCGCCGGCGTACACGAGCACGCGCACGCCGTCGGCAATGAGCTGCGGCAGCACCTCGGCACTGTTGTGCGTCGAGTCGCCCTGCATCATGAAGCCCTGGTTGATCTCCATGTTGCACGACTTGAACTCGAGGCTGGCGGGCACGCCGTAGGCCTTCTTGGTGCTGGGCATGTTCATGTACCGCTCCATGTCAACGAGTCCGGCGTAGCACAAGGGACCATCCTTGTCCTCGGCGCGGTCGCACTTGCGACGCACGTCGTAGAGGTTCAGGCCCGACTGCTGCGCGTCCGTGTACAGGCCCGACCAGCAGTAGAGCGCGGCAGGGAGACACGTGAAGCGCGAGTTGGAGCTGTAGCACGAGCCGATGAGCGAGGCGCACGTCGACGCCTTGCTGTACAGCTTCGTGCACGTCGGGCTGTCCTCCTCGAAGATGGCGTACTTGCCCTTGCACGCGTAGTCCGGCACACTGGCGAACTGCGTCTGCGGCTCCGTCAGGCCGTTGCCGAGCATCACACTCGCGAGCTGGATGTGCTTCGGCGCCATGTTGTTGGTGTTGACGAAGCGCGAGCTCTGCAGCGCCTGGTTCTTCTCGTGGATCTTGGCCGCGAAGAGCGGCGCGTAGCGGCCGCCGTACGACTCGGCGGCAATGTGGAAGTCGTTGGAGGCAAACTTGTCGAACTTGGCAAAGAAGAGCTGCAGGAAGGCGTAGGCGTCCTCGGCGGCCAGCGGCGTGTTGTTCACGTTGCCGCTGTCCGAGTACGAGAAGCCGACGTTGACGGGCTGGTCGAGGACGAGCAGGTTGGCCTGGGTGGGGAGGGGTCAGCACTGGTGGCGCGCGGCAGTGTGCGGCGGCGGCACTCACGTGGTTCGACCAGCTGAGCTTGTTGTACGCCGTGTCGGTGCCGTTCTTGGCGAGCACGCAGGCGCCGACGCCCTCGAACAGGCTGCCCGTGCTGGAGCTGCAGCCCGGTCCGCCTGGCGATGCGAGGTCAGCCCTTGCTCATCGCCGCACGTGGCTGCACACAACGCACCGTTAAGCCAGAGCAGCACGGGGTCCTTCGACGGCTTGCTGCGCGACTCGAAGAAGCTGAACCAGAAGTGCTGCAACGGGAGGACATCAGCATGCGTGGCGACGGACAAGCGCAGCTCGGCACGCGCGCTCACCTTGTCCTCGACGTCGAGGTAGCCGGCGTACGACTTGACGTCAGGGTCGCAGTGCGTCAGGGGGTCCTGCGCGAGGCGCAGCGAGTACTGGGGGAAGTGCGGGTGCACGAGGCGCTCGTCTGCAAGGGATGGTGGTCAGTGCGCTGCAGTGCCAGAGCAGGCGCGCAGCACTCACACTGCATGCCCTCGACGGCGACGAGACCCTTGCTGAGCCACGCCTTTGCCTCCTCCTCGCCCTTGCCGAGCCAGGCCAGCGCCTCATTCTCGCCCTTGTGCAGCCACTTGGCGGCCTGCTGCTCGCCCTGGTGCAGCCACTGCTTGGCCTGCTCCTCGACCGAGGCCATCGTGCCCTCGGCCTCGTGCAGCTTGGTGCGCAGCCAGTCGGCGGCGGGCTTGGCCTGCGCCTCGAGGGCCTGCACGTCGAGCGCGCTAAAGTCGGGGCGGCCCAGCGCGGGCAGGGCGTCGGCGGCGGCGGCGACGGCGTCGTCGGCCCAGTGCATGAGGCCCTGGTTGTCGAGCGTCAGCTCCTCGGCGGCGTGCGGGCGCAGCACGGCGCCGCGCGCAGCGAGGGCGCAGATGAGGAGTGCGGAGCACGAGGAGAGGTAGGTGGGGGTGCGCATGCTGGGCAGTGGTGGTGGGGTGAAGGTGAGCAGTGAAGGTGGGCCCTGGCGGTGCGCAGCAGGCAGCAGGCCCATGCGCTGCGCTGCACCAGCCAGCGATAGGCTCGCCGCCGGCGCGCCTGCGCGCTGCCAGCTGGCCTGCCGCCTGCCGCATCAGGGGCACGCGACGGGCGGCACCCTCGCGGTGCCTGCCGCCGCGGCGCTTTCTCCGCGCCGCGCGCGGGGCAGGGCCGGCGCCCGCTCCGCGCAGCCGAGGTGCCGCATCGGTCTCTCGCCCGCCTGCCGCTGACGCAGCGCAGCGTCACCGATTCAGCGCCCGCCGGCGGCCGCCGCCCCTCCACGCGATCCTACTCCGCGGAAGTGCGGCCCGCGATGCCGCCGAGCCGGGTCGCCTGACCAAATGTCGCCTTCGCCTCCTCTCGCCGCTCAGGACCCGTTCTCCATACCCCCAAGTCGGCCCCGGATCCCTCGCCATGCCGCTCTCCACGCCCACAGGGCCCTACGCCGTCTCGACGCTCGAGCTCGAGCTGCCCGCTCGCGAGGCGCGTGCCTTTGCCGAGCAGCACGTGCGCCTCAAGGGCCAGCCGGCACTGCGCCTCGAGAGCGCCCTCGTCACGCTTTTCTACCCGACACTCAGGCCGGAGAAGGGCGCAAAGGCGGAGACGGCCGGCTCGGGTTGGCTCAACAGGTGAGTGCAAGGGAAGCGACGAGTTTATGAGGGGCACACTGGCGTGGACTGTCGGTGCAGACAGCCATTCGCGGTGTAGTCAGGGCCCAGCGTGGCGGCCCGGAGAAGCAGACAATTGCCAGGCCTCGCTGTCCATGGCGCCGGAGCGGATTGCGCTCGAGACGTTGGCAGACCGCAGGGAAGGCAACGCTGACGCTTCTGCGCGCATCAGCCCACGCCTCAAGTCCATCGAAGGCCTGCTCAAGTACGCCGGCATCAGCAAGTACTTCGCCCTGCCCGTCCTCGTGCCCGCCTACTCGGTGCTCTTCGCAAAGGTGCGTTGTCCTCTCTGCCGCACAGCGTGCGCCAAGTCTGACGCCTACTTCTCTAGCTGCCCTACGCCCAAAACGCACCGCTAGCTGCGCCGGCTCAGGGCGCCAAGTTCCCAGTCGGTGTGTTCAGCCACGGCCTCGGCGGCACACGCACGACATACAGGTGCGTTTCTCTGTTGCCCCTTTTGCTCCCTACAGAAGCTGAGCTGAAGAGTGTGCTCGAACAGTCAGTATCTCTCCACGCTGGCAAGCCACGGCGTGGTGGTGGCGGCAGTGGAGCACCGCGATGGCACGGCGCCTTCAACGTCCATCTACACGCGCGATGCGGCGGGCAAGGAGAGCGTCGAGACGCGCACATACCTGAAGCACGATGAGCTCGAGTACGTCGTCACTCGCATGTGTTGGCCCATGGCCGAGGCTGATGAGTCGTGGCCCGCAGCAAAGCAGAAGACGGCAGTGCTATTGAGCAAATGGCGCTGCGGCGAGCACAGCTCAAGCTGCGAGAAGCAGAGATGCAAGAAGCGCTTTCAATTCTCTCTCGTCTCAGCTCTGGCGACGCCCAGCCTGTTCTCTCTTCTCATCTCCGCGGCAACGTGGATGCCCTGCGAGCGGCGCGCCTCGAGGAGTGGAAGGACCGGCTTGATCTATCGGACGTCTACGCCCTCGGGCACAGTTTTGGTGGTGCAACCTGCGTAGCGCTCACCAGCTCCGCCGACACGCCGTTCGCTCAAGCGCTCACTCTCGATCCGTGGCTCGAGCCTCTGCTTTCCGAAGGCGCCACACCACCGCAACCGCGCCGGCCGCTCTTCATCATCAACTCCGAGTACTTTTCCATCTGGCGCAGCCACATGGGCTCCGTGCGGGATCTTGTCGCGCGCGCACCGAGCAAGGAGGGACGCAAGCCCTGGCTGTTGACGCTTACCGGCACCAAGCACACCGACTTCAGCGACTTTCCCTTTCTCATTCCGAGGCTCTTCGCCTCGAACGTCGCGCCCGACGTCTGCATCAAGGCCTTCGCGAGCGCCTCCTTGGCGCAGATCAATGCCGGGCGCGCCGATGCTGCAGCGACAGCGACGATGAGCGAAGGCGCGGCAAGCGACATCAAGACGCTCCTGAGTAGCGCAAAGCTCGACGTCGAAGTGCGCGACGAGCACGCAGAGGAGATCCAGAAACGCGACATGAAGGAAGCTGGCATGCTTGTCGTGCACTCGCTGCCGCACGCGCCGGAGCAGCAGCAGGGCGCAAGTGCTGCGGCCGAGGCAAAGCTCTGAATGCTCGGGCCAGGACCTCCTACAAGACACCAGCGCATCTCTCCTCCCCTCCGGACATGGCCCCTTTCCCACCTTCCCACCACGTTCCGGACATGCACCCTCCCCTCCCAGCCACTTCTTTCTCCCCCGCCACATCACAGCTATACCCTAGAGCAATGTCCGTGCAGTTGCGATTTATTTGCTCCGCGTCAGCACTCCTCTCGCAAGCTGGGCCAGTGCGTCCCTTGCCTCCGAGTGCGGCAGGACGGCTAGTGCATCGAGCGCCAGATCGACGTGATGCTGCGCGAGCTTTGCGGTGCGTTGCAGTCCTTGCGAGGCCTCCACTAGCGCCAATGCCTGGATGCCACACTCTTATCAGCTTGTGCTGCATGTGTGCGAAGAGCGGGACAAGACACACCTTGGGCACATCCCCTTCGCCGCCAAACTTGCGCCGCACCATCTCGCCCATGCGCGCCTCGGCGGGCGCCTCTTGCCATGCAAAGAGCACGGGCGCAGTGGCGATGCCCAGGCGCAGATCGGCGCCGCCGGAGGGCTTGCCGAACGCGGCAGAGGTGGAGCGGAAGTCCAGCATGTCGTCCACCAACTGCGATCAGGCCGCGTCAGCCACGGCAATGGCCGGATGAGCGCGAAACTCGGGAGCAAGGCCGCACGAGAAAGCTGCATGCGCTCGGGCAACCCTCCTCGAATACCCCTAGTCGGCGCGCTACTCACCTGGAACGCAATGCCCAAATTCCTGCCAAATGCATACGCGGCATCCCTCGTCTGCTCCTTCCTCCGCTCCACCACCTCTCCCTCGTCTGCCTTTCCGCAGCCTCCCAGAATCACCGCCGCGCGTGCCGATTTGGCCATGAGCGCCGCCGTCTTGAGGTACGTCTTGTGCAGGTAGCTCTCGAAGAGCTGCTCGCTTGGTGCGTCCTCCGGACAGGCGGGCGTCACACGCCAGAAGGCAGATGTATCGAGCGAGACGGAGGGAGAAGGAGCGGCGGCCAAGGCATCTTCAGAAGCTTGTTGAGCTTGCAGCTGCAGCACCTCGCCCTCGACAAGATTGGCGAGCACTGTCGCCAGCAGCTCTACAACCTCCAGGTTGCCCAGACGCGCAAGGGCGACACTGGCGCGCCCGAGGAGAAAGTCGCCTGCAAGTACGGCGAGCTTGTTGCCGAACGCAGCGGGCGCGGAAGGCGCACCTCGACGCAGGGCGGCCTCATCGAGCACATCGTCGTGCAGCAGCGAGGCGACGTGGATCATCTCGCTGATGTCCGCCAGTCTGCGCTGCGTGCACAGGATGTTCTCCGACTCGGGCGCAGCGAACACCGTTCGGCGAGGGTTGACGTCGTTGAGTATCCCCGTCGGCGAGATCTCAGCATCGAGCTCCGCGCCTTGTGTTTTCCGATCCTCCTCCCGCAGCCGCTCATAGCCCGGCGCGACGCCGTTGGCGGCCTGCGCCATAAGCAGCACAATCAGTGGCCGCACGTGCTTGCCCTCTGCGGCAAAGTAGTAGCCCGCGATGCGATCGAGTGCGGGATGCGACGAGCCAAGCATGGAGGTGATGCTGCCCCGCAACGAGGTGAGCTCGGGCAGCACGAGCGACGTGGGCGAGCGCGGCGAGACGAGCGTGGTGCCGCGCGCGAGAGCGGAGGCCCAGGAAGCGCCGCTGGGAGAGGCAGCGGCAGCTGCGTGTGCGGGCGCACTGGCGCTCGACTGGTGCCGCAGCGAGCTCGAGGCAGCGAGCGAGCTGGGCCGTGGCGGCGCGAGCGAGGCGCGACGGAGCACATGCCGCGCACTCGAGGCGCCGGCGCGCGGGAGGAGCATGGCTGTCGCGAAGATTTAGAGGCGCAGTCGGCCTCGAGCTTGAGTGGAGACGCTGAGATGTGTGAAGAACGATGCAGGTGTAGTAGGCAGCGGGAGAGGAGGAGATCGATGCTCAGGGCCCTCCACGCCGGCCTCGTTTCTTCCGTCAGCACAGCAGCAGGCGTCTCGTACGGCAGCAAGGCCCGGCCCGGCCAATCCGAGCGCGCGTCACGTGCGCCGCGCCCACTGACTGCCAGCCGTCGGCAAGTCGAGCCCTCGGCTGCGCATCAGCTCTTGGCCTGGTCACTTGCGATGCAAGATGAGAACAAATGCCATGGCTGCTGCTGCTTGATGTGGCGTTGTCGCCGCCGTGGTTCTGCCGGCAGCGCTCGCCGACGGGCGCATGCCTCGACACGGCGGCGCCGAGAGCGAGGGGCGAGACCGCTGCGCCCAGCGCGGGAGCGGCACGCCGACGGCGGCGCGGCTGCATGCGTCCGCCACGCCGACGCGGCGCCGAGTGCGGCGCAGCGCCGCCGCGGCCGCGGTGCGTGTGCGGCGCATGAGCGTGAGAGCTGGCGCCGTGGCAGCAAGCAAGGCGCTGGCCGCGGCGCTTGGGGGCGAATTCAGGGCTCGAGGGCTGCGCCTCTTGTCTCTCCCACCAACACCTCTGCCCTGCTCACCCTCGCTTCACCTCACACCCTCAAGCGCTTCGAGTCGCGCCTCTGCTCGCCGCACAGCACACTGTCGTCTTCGTTCGCTGCATCTGCACCGCGCATCTCTTGATCTGCTCTTGATCTCGGCGCTCTCTCGCCCAGCCAACTGCAGCCATGGCCACGCCCACGACGGCCGAGTTCGGCCACCCGCTGCGCAAGTTCAAGGTGAGAGAGCAGCAGAAGCAGTGCGGGCAGCGCGGGGTCCAGGACGATGAGCAGCGCGGCACGCTAGGACGGGCTGGCAGAGAGGGATGCGAAGCTGCGTGTTGGACGCTGTAGCATTGTCCCGGGCAGCCGCTCGCAAGGGAGTTGGCGAGAGGAAGCTGAGAGCTGGGCTTGCATGTGCTGGTGCCGCATCTTCGTGCTGTGCGTGCATGGCATGGCCGCAGCGTAGCGATCGGCCGTGGCGACGTGAATGCAGGCAGACGAGGGCGAACAGAGGCAAGCGGCGAGAGGTGGGAGCGCAAGGGCACAGCTCGCACGGCCTGCGGGGGCCAGATCTGCACAGCTATGCACTTGGCAGGCAGGCAGCGGCGGCGTCTTGGCCTAGCCGGTCGAGTTCACTCCTGAGAGCGTGGGCCAGGCCGGCTCTCGAGCTCGCCCCCTTTTGTGCGCTGCAGGGTCAGAGCCCTGCGGTGGAGAGCAGCAATTGCAGCGCGCGGGCGTGCAGCGCTTGCAATGAGCCCTGAAGGATCGCGGCGTCTGCGAGTCGCAGGCGCAAGGGCGGAAGCACCCGGACCGTCTGCATGCGGCTCAGATCAAGCTGTGCTCTGCGCGCACACGTAGCCCTGTGCCGGCCCGGCGCAGCTCGAGAGTGGCACGCGTACCGGTTAAGCGGCACTCTGGCGTGCTCTGACATGGAGAGCTCGCAGCGCGCCAGGTGCACCAGGTTCTGCAGCCAGCGTGCGGAAGAATGCACGCGCGCACGGCGAGACGGCGTGTCTGCGGCCAGGCAGGCGCTCGCTAAGTCGAGCGCCCGCTCGTCTTGAGGACAGCACAAGCTTTCCTGCTGCAGTCTACCTCGCCCGGCCTTGCGCACCGCTAGGAAAAGAGTCCGGGCTGTTGATCCGCTGCGCCTGCCTATGTCCGCTGTGCACTGAGCTTACACGACCCTCCCTCTCCAGCTCGTGTTCCTCGGCGAGCAATCAGTAGGCAAGACGTCTCTGATCACGCGCTTCATGTACGACACGTTCGACAACACCTACCAAGCCACGATTGGCATCGACTTCCTCAGCAAGACGATGTACCTGGAGGACCGCACCGTTAGATTGCAGCTGTGGGACACTGCTGGCCAGGTGCGTTCGACGAGCGCGCACAGAGAGGAAGCGCGCAGTCGCTGATGCTATGCTATGTGCGCCTCGCCTCCGTCAGGAGCGCTTCCGGTCTCTGATCCCCTCGTATATCCGCGACTCGTCCGTGGCCGTCGTGGTGTACGACATCACGAGTGAGTCGGACTTGCCGAGGCAGCGGCACTGCGTGCGTCGCTGATGCAGGCGCCTCTGCCAGACCGCGCCTCGTTCCAGAACACATCCAAGTGGGTCGACGACGTGCGCGCCGAGCGCGGCAGCGACGTCATCATTGTGCTGGTCGGCAACAAGACGGACTTGAACGACAAGCGGTGCGTCATCGTCCACGCGCGCGCCCTGCGTACTTGCCCGCGCGCTGCCGAAGCTTACGCACCGTCTCGCTCTCAGCCAAGTGACGACGGAGGAGGCGGAGAAGCGCGCACAGGAGTACAACGTCATGTTCATCGAGACGAGCGCAAAGGCAGGCCACAATGTCAAGACGCTGTTCAAGAAGATTGCGCAGGCGCTGCCGGGAATGGACAAGGATGCGGCAGGAGGCGCGGCGGGAGAGAACAAGAGTGAGTGCTGCGCGCTCGAGCTGCGAGGAAGCTGCGTCTGTCAGATGGCTGGAGGGCTGATGCTGACACAACCTTGCAACAGTGATCGACGTCACCGCCGCACCGGCAAATACGACGATGGAGGACGGCAGCTCCTGCAAGTGCTGAGCGCGTCGCGGATGGACACGCCTCTCTGCTGCGGAGCCGTGCCCCAAATGTCGCGCGTCGCGCGCGCCTGACGAAGGAGGGGCTGGACTGGCTGTGAGGGGACAGGCGGCTAGGCATGAGCGCGGATGTGGGTGGCACGCTGCGCTGTCGAAGCGCGCATTGCTAGAGCGCAATGGTGCGCCACGTGTGCAGGGTTTTTTGGGGAGGAGGAGTACGTCATTGCCATGTTTCTTGATCTTCTGACAAGGTGTGAGCTGCCTGCCAATGCGCACAGCGAGCGCGCACAGGCTGGAGGCGCCTGCGCGTGCCTCTCGAATCGCTTCAGACGCAGCCAGAGAGCGCAGGAGCTATGCATTGTCCTCTTGCCCTCTCCGCAGGCCCTCCCTGACCTCTACATAGCGACGCACAGCCCCACGGCCAGCCTCGCCATCGCCATACTCGTACAGTTTGCGCGCCAGCGCTCCCAGGAACGGGCGCTGCAGCTTCTCGTAGCGTCGCTTCGCCTCTGCCGAGCGGCTCTGGGCCATCGAAAATGCGGCGCGCGGCAGTGGGATCTGCCATCGACGAAGCAGACTCCTGGCGGCAGCCACACGCAGGAGAGCCGCGCGCTGCATCGCCTGCTCCTCGTCGTCGTCGCCAGCGCGTCTCGGCAGCGCCTTTGCAGCCACCTTGTGACCAGCCACGCTGCTCTCGCCGAGCGCCAGCGCCGCCAGCGCGCGCAGTTCAGCTGCGCTGTGCGCCTTGCGCACGAGCAGCAGCAGCACGACATTCGCAGTCACCTCGTCTGGTCGCACGTCGTACGCTGCGAAGAGGTGCAGCACGGACTCGGCTCGCTCGAGCGCGCGCCACCAGAAGAGCGGAGGCGGTGCTTGAGCTGCATGCCAGCGACGTGCGTTCGACGCCACGACGGCGCTTGCAGGTGCTGCGCCTGGCCGGGTGTGCGGGGCAGCTGCTTCTCGACGCTGCTGCTCGCCACTCCGTCCTCGTCCTCGTCCGCCCTGCGTGCGCAAGCGCGCTGAGCGCGCACTGGCGAATGCGCGCAGTGGGCGGCTGTACGAGCTCGTCGTTGCCGCAATCCTGGAGCGACGTGTCATGCGCTTGTCGAGAGGCATCGCAAGCGCCAGTGCACCGCGCAGCAAGGTGTTGAGCAGCGCTGTGCCGCGCGTGGAGAGGTAGCCTTCTTGGCGCGCATGTAGCGAAGCGACGTCGGACGTGGTGAGAAAGCGCGCGCAGAGGGACCGAGCGGTGCGGTAGCGACCGGCGTTGAGGAAGGCTTGCAGGGCGGCCAGCTGCGCCGAGAGCGGCAAGAGACGACCGAGTGGCTGGGCGGCGTGCGGCTGGGCACTTGACCCCTCGTCGGGGGCAGAGAGCAAGTCGAGCCGTCGCAACGCAGCGAGGTCCGCCATGACGAGACCTGGTCTGCTTGCGCGTGCGTGCGATACCATGCGCGCGGCGAACGCGGCCACGACTGCCTCCTGCCGCGACTGCGACATCTCTGCGCGCGTGGGAAGTGCTCCGCCGAGGGACGCCAGCAGCTCGTTCCAGAGCTCGGCGCTCGTACGTGCGCGGGCGCGTCGATCCCGATCTACTCGCGCACAGAGAGGCGCACTTCGTTGCCGACCAAGACGGCCTGCGCTAGAGGTTGCAGTCTCGCTCTCGGCCTGCCCCTGCGACCCAAGGCGCAACCGAGGCGCGCACTCGCTCCAGCGAGTAAGGAGCGGCAGGTACATGCCGTGTGTGCGCTGCTCAAGCGGCACGAGTTTGAGCAGCGACAGAGCTTGTCGTCCGCCGCTGCGCATGACGAGGAGGTGCAGTGTCTGCTCGACGATGTTTGGTCTCGCCCAGCTGCAGCGCGCATTCGCCTGGCTCGCTTCGCTTTGCCCAGCAGGAGCGCCGTCTGCGAGACTCGAGACCTGCGACGCACTGCGCGCCAGCTGCAAGACCGCATCGGGTAGCTGCGAGTGCGCGAGTAGGCGCAGCAGCGAGTGCAGCTCCCGCGCATCGGTCCGCGGCTGCGTGCCGAGGTGCTTCTGGTGCTCGCCAACGTCTGGTGCGCGCCCAGGCGAGTTGTAGATATGCAGAACGCCCCGCGATAGGAGCGTCCGTGCACTGCTAGTGAGACCCTCGAGCGCCTGTCGCCGCGCAAGGCTATGCAGCGGCATGCGCGACACGTTGTCGAGCGCCTTGCGCACCAGATAGCGCGCCTGTGACTTGCCTAGCCGCTCGTCTGCCAGCGCATGGCAGCCGCGAACGACGGCACGAGCAGGCCCAACGAGCTGGTGCGCCACGTATGCGTACAGCACGCGTCGGCGGAGCGCTACTAGGGATGCGAAGAGGGGCGCGATGCGCGGTGTAGAGGCGGGCGCGGCGAGGTAGAGCGCATATGCGGTGCGAAGACACGCCCGTCGAGAGGTGGCCTCTTGCGGTGTGCTAGAGGGGAGATACTGAGCCAGCAGCAGCAGACTCAACTCCTCTGCATCGGCGCTGGCGTCACGCTCTTCCCAGCGCAGCGCCACACGCTCGCGCAGAGCTGTGAGGAGCTGCCCGGCGAAGGTGGGAAGAGCATGCTCGCCATGCGCTATGGAGAGATGTGCTTCCTCGAGGAGAGCGTCGAGCTCAGAGAGCGAGAGGAGCGAGGAGAGAAGATGCTCGGCTGGTGGTATGATGCGCGGAACGGAACGAGATCGAGAGTCGGAAAGAGAAGAGGTGCGAGCGTCGGGCGCTGCCTGTTCGGCGACGGCGATTGCTGCGACGACGGAGCGGGCGGCAGTCTGAGAGCTCTCCACGTCGGCTGAGAGTGCACTTGAAGGCGCAACGGGTTGCCTTGCACCATCGCTTGCGTCGCTGAAGCCAGCTGCCGGCGCAGAGATTGCGGCAGCCGCAGCGGCAGGCACAGGCACGGCGTGCTGGGCCCGCGAGAAGAAGCCCTCGGCGGGCGCCAAGTGCGAGCCGCGTGCTGCCTCTGGCTGCTTGCCGCTGCTGCTGCTGCTCGTCAAGCGCGCGCGACGCTGCTGGAGGCGCAGGATCGCCTCTCGTCCCTCGTCATCGTCGGCTTCGCGCAGCTCCTCCTGCGAGGCTGCCCAGGCAGCATGCGCCTCGGCTGCAGCGGCGGCGCCGTAGACGTGCCGTCTGGCGCCCGCCGTGCTGCGTGCCCAGGCCGGCAGCGAGGGGACGCGCAGCAGCTGGCTGCGTGCCGCCGCAGGCGTAGGCGCGCGGAGAAGTGACAGCGCGCCGCTGCGGAGGCCAGACATGACTTTGGCGCGCTGCGGGAGCAGAGGGCAGCGGCGTCGAGGGCAGCATAAACGGGTGCGCTGGGCATGGCGCGCACTCGCTCGCCGCTCGCCCGCTGCCGGAGCCGCACGTGCGGCGCGAGCAAGGCGAGGCGCTGCGTGTGCTTAGCAGAGCAGGGAATGGCGGGGCATGGAGGGCGCGAGAGGTGGGCGGCGCGAGTGATGTGTGTGTGTGTGGAGATGGAGAGCAGCCAGAGACCGAGACGAAGCAGGGGCCAGCCGTCAGTGGCCGCGCCCAGGCGCGTGAAGGCTGCTCCGCGGATGTCCGTCAGAAGGATCGGGGTCGCTTACGTCAGCGCTCCCCACGCAGGCAGTCGCTCTCACGGCTCTTACGCGCGCCTCTCGCTGCCCGCCGCCCCTCCTACGCCCGCAGCAGCGCGCGAAGACGGACGGCGCGGCCGCCCGCTCCTGCTGCTGCTCCTCCATCCCCCCCTCTCGCAGCAAGAGCGCCTTAAACTCCTTTGTATCCGGCAGGACTCGTGATCATCGGTGGCCTCTTTGACCCGCTTCCTCGAAACCTCGTCACCTCTCTCCACCTACACTCTAGACCAAAATGGGTATCTCGCGTGCCACCAAGGAGGCCTGGTTCGTCCGCCTCAACGAGTGCCTCGACAAGTACGTGAGTATGCTGCGCCCGGCTCATGTGCGAGGCGCGAGATGGGCAGGGCGGAAGATGGCTGGAGGGTGGAACTTGTTGGAGAAGGAGACTGCTCGAGGCGGACAGCTGGAAATGGAGAGCGAAGGGGCGGTATGCTGCGAAAGGCGGTCAGCGGCCAGCAAGGACACGGCACTGGACTGCAGACGGCGCGAGGATGCGGAGAGTGAGCGCGAAGAGCCGGCACAGGCAGGCCGACTTGCTTCTGGCAGATTCTGCGCGGGCGAGGTGCTCCGGGCGTCCCTACAGACCAGCTGCTGACTCCCCCCCGCAGTCGTCGATCTTCATCGTCAACGTCGACAATGTCGGCTCGATGCAGATGCACCAGATTCGCCAGGCCCTGCGCGGCAAGGGCACGGTGCTGATGGGCAAGAACACGATGGTGCGCCGTGCGCTGCGCATGGTCGTCTCGGAGCGCCCCGAGTTCGAGCGCCTCATGCCGCACGTCAAGGGCAACATCGGCTTCGTCTTCACGGCCAGCGACCTCAAGGAGGTGCGCGAGCTCATCCTCGCCAACCGTGTCGCTGCGCCGGCCCGTGCCGGTGCCTACGCCCCGGCCGACGTCTACGTGCCCGCCGGCAACACCGGCATGGAGCCGGGCAAGACGAGCTTCTTCCAGGCGCTCGGCATCCCGACCAAGATTGCCCGTGGTACCATTGAGATTGTCTCGGACGTCAAGGTCGTGTCCGGCGGCTCGCGCGTCGGCACGTCCGAGGCGACGCTGCTCAACATGCTCAACATCTCGCCCTTCACGTACGGCATGACGGTCGTGCAGATCTACGACAGCGGCAACACCTTCACCTCCGACGTGCTCGACGTCGAGGAGAAGACGCTCACCGACCGCTTCAGCCAGGGCATCCAGCAGATCGCCGCCATCTCGCTGGCGCTCAACTACCCGACCATCGTGTCGGTGGGCCACTCGCTCGTCAACGCCTACAAGAACCTGCTCGCCGTGTCGCTCGCGACCGAGTACGAGTTCGAGGGCTCGGCCAAGGTGCGTGCTGCAGAGAGGAGCGAGAGATGTGGCAGCGGCGGCAGTGGTGCGCGGCGAGGGGACAGACGGGCCAGAGGACTGCTCCAAAACACACTGAAAATCCGGACGGCTGCAAAGCTCATGACCAGATCTTGGCCATCGGCCCCCATCTCAATGATGGCCCATGACGTTGCGCGGCGTGGTTGCGGTGCTCTTGGCTTGCCTCGCTGCACTGTGCTGACACTGTACTGCCACGCCCACAGGCCAAGGCCTACCTGGCCGACCCGTCGGCCTTCGCCGCTGCGGCCCCGGCCGCCGCCGAGGAGACGTCGGCCGCTGCCCCGGCCGCTGCCGAGGCCAAGGAGGAGGAGAAGGAGGAGGAGAGCGACGACGACATGGGCTTCGGTCTCTTCGACTAAGCGTCTCGTCCTGTACAGGAGCGAGGCGACGCCAGCTGGATCAGAGCTGCCCCGTTGTCTGCTCGCGCCTCTCCCATCCCCACCTACCCTCCCTCCCCCTTTTGTCGAGCGACGCTGCCAATCTGATGCGCTACTTGCAATCTTGGTGCTTGCGAACTGAGGAGAACCCATGCTGGAGGAGGCGCATGCGCGGCACTCGGGCCGGAGCGAGCACGGCGTCCTGTGCACGCGCGGGGTAACGCTGCTCTGCTGCTGTCGGGCGCTGCTCGGTGCGGCCTCGCTGCTGCCTTGTCCTGCCCACCATCCTCCTCGCCTGTGCCACCTCTACACACCTACGGCCCACACGAGCGTCTCACCACCTGCTCCGCTCCGCTCACGGCGCCATGTCCTCCTCGCTGCTCACCGCGCTGCAGGCCTCCCCGACGCGTCTCGACCTCGACTGCAACGATGCCGCCTTCGGACGAGCCTTCTCCGCCTCGCTGGCCTCGTCTGCCTCCAGCGCGCGCGTCTTCTGCGACATGACGAGCAACTCGCTCCTCGTGCTCGCCGAGATCGCAGCGGCTGATGGCGCACGCGTGCCGCTGCTCGAGGAGAGCGTGCGCACGGCCAAGGCGCTGCTGCAGGGCAAGCTGCAGGGCGGAGAGAAGGTGTTGAGCTTCGGCCTGGACGGGCTGGACGACGATGAGAAGCTGCAGTGGCTGGCTGTGGATGTTATGGTAAGTGGGAGCAGCTGAGGCATGTGCAGGACCGGGACACAGTGCGGAGGAGCGAGGGTGCATTGCATGCCCATCATCTTGGGCGTGCGAGCGCTCAGCAGGACACAGCGGAGTGATGAGCAGCCACGCCTCTTCATCAGTACGTCTCAGCACTGGCGCTGACGCTGCCCTCCCTATAGACTGTCTCTCTCGGTCTGCAGGTCCTCCCGCACCTTCAGCCTCGTGGCATGCTCCACGCCCAGATCGCCTGTTCCCTCGGCACAGCCAGCGCCATCGAGGCGCACGCCCGTCGTCTTTCCGCGCTCTACATTCTTCTCTCTCGCGGCAATGTCTCGCACGAACGCATCTGCATCAAGATTCCCTCCACACTCGCTGGGCTTGAGGCGTGTGCCAGGCTCGAGAAGGATGGCATCAGGACGCTGGCTACGACTTGCTTCTCGCTGGAACAGGCACTCGCTGCTGATAGTGAGTTTGTGCGGGCGAGGGAGGCCTGCTCTGTAGACTGACGCCCTCTTTGCCATAGCTGCTGGTTGCAGATAGTTTGTCACTTGTGCACTCGGTCTTGCTCGCGCTGCTGCTGACACCTTGGTCACGCAGCGTGGCGCCCTACATCAACGCGCTCGAGGCTCACTTCTAGTGAGTCTTGCCAGGCCTGTGACCCGCCAGCCTGTCTTGATCTGACTCTGTGCCATCGTAGCGAGGTCGAGAAGCCCAGTGTGCGCCGGCATGCAGACACAAGCGAGGCGCTCGCCATCGTGGCGCGCCTGCAGAGAGCACTGCGGAGGCGCCAGTCGCGCACGGAGGTCGTGTCTGCGTCATTCTTGAGCCTGACCGAGGTGTTCAGGTGAGTCTTGGCCGCACAAGTGCTAGCTCGGCTGACTGACTATTGCTGCGCCTGTGCAGCCTGCTTGGCGTCGATACAATGACACTCAGTCGGGGCGTCTTGACTCTGGTGAGCGTCTGAGGCTTGCGGCCATGCGCCACCCCGTTCCTCACGTCACTGTCCACAGCTGCGCGACACGCCCGCTTCCGACGAGCTAGTGGCGCTGGGCCGCGCGAGCGAGAGACGCATGGATCCGGCCTCTCTCTCCGCAGACGCAGCGCAGGCTGAAGCTGACGAGGACACCAAGGCAGCGACGCCCGAGGCGCTCGCTGCGGCGCTCAGCTCGGAGCGCTGCGCCTACCTCGTCGCCGACGCCCTGGCTCGCTTCACCAAGGCCGAGGAGATGCTGCGTGCCCTCGTGCGTGCCGAGGTCGCGCGTGGGCCAGCAGCAGGAGATCGCGCATAGACAGGCCAGAGCGAAATGAGAGTGAGATGCATTCGCTTGCGCAGGCTCGCACGGGATCTGATCTAGAGACGGGCTTGACAGGGCACGGCGGGGGGTATACGGCGCATGCGCTGGGGTTTGCACGCGTGTCTGGCCGGAAGAGGGAGAGGAAGAAAGAGAGAGAGTCACTCGAGCAAGGGGCACAGAAAGGATACAGTAGGGAGCGTTGCGAGGGACTCGGGACCAGATGATGAGAGAGAGCGGGGCAGATGCGGTGCAGAGGATGCTGGAGAAGAGAAGTGGAGAAGACGACTAGAACGACGTGTTGCCACCCATGGAGGAGAGGAGCGAGTCGATGTAGTCCTGCGCGGCCAGGGCGTCCTGGGCCGTGCCGTTGGCGCCGCCGCCGACCTGTGCGAGCATGGCGTCGAGGTCGCCGCTGCTCTGGTCAAAGTGCAGGCCGATGGCGCCGCCTTCGAAGCCAGGCATGCCGCCGAGGTCAAGGCCGAGCGACTGCGACGGCGGTGCCTGCTGCGACTGCTGGGCAGACAGGAGCTGCTGCTGCTGTTGCGGCGAGGGCGCGGGGCCGAAGACGTCCGTGTTGAACATCGACTGCTGCGGCAGGCTGTGGCCGAACGAGAGGTCGAGCGGCGAGTTGAGCTCGCTGCCCATGCCCGACTGCGCCGCCCATGCGCGGGCGAGACGCTCGCGGTGCGCCTTGGTCTCGTCGTGGCCCGGGATCGGCGGCGGCTCGTGCAGCGCGGGCGCCAGTTGCGGGAAGGGCGTGACGGGCGTCATCATGCCGCGCTGCTGCATGGCACCCCAGGCGGCAGCGTTGTGCGTCGAGAGCGCCGGGCTCGAGGACAGCTGCTGCTGGCTCATCGAGCGGCCCATGCCGCCGTTGAGGTACGAGGGCACCGGCGGGATCGAGACCATCAGGTTCGGCTTGTTGACCGAGAAGCCGCGCTTGCGCAGCAGCGTCGGACCCTGCGACTCGAACTGTTGCTGGTTGCGCAGCATCTGCTGCTGCTGCTGGTGGTGCTGGTGCATAGCCATCTGCTGCTGCTGGTGCTGCTGCTGCAGCGAGAACTGCTGCGGGTGGTGCTGGAAGCCGGCCGGCTGCATGGGCGAGGCAGCCGTGTGCGTGAGCTGCGGCGGGGCCAGCGGCGTCGTCGGCCGGTGGTCGACGGGCGTGAGGTGCTGTGGGCCCATGGGCTGGCCCTGCGGCGACGGCAGCGCGACGTAGCGGCCCATCGGCGACGGCGACATGCGCGGTGCCGTGAGCATCGAGACGGTCGGCGTGCCGGGGCGGCCGCCGAGGCTCTCGACGCACTCGAGGTCCCAGGCGATGACAAGCACGACGTCGCCGACCTTGGAGCCCGGGCTGATGTGCGAGCCGCTCGTGTCGTTGAGCAGGTGTGCGCCGGGGCCGCCCACGAGCGGGGCATTGAGGCCGCCGTTGAGGCCGTCGGCACCGCCAGCGGCGGCGACGGCCGCCGAGGACATGTCGTCGGGGCCCGTGCTGCGGCTCGCGGCCGCGGCGTTGTCCTCGGAAGTGACGACAAACTCCTGGATGATGGTGACGCCCGAGACGGCCATGCCGAGCGCCGCACGCTCGCTGGGCTCCTTGCCGAACGACTGGCTGCTGTCGCGCTGCGTGTACACGTTGACCGGGTGGTTGCGCGAGAGGAAGTCGGCCCAGAAGTCGGTCGCAAAGGGCGCCTGGTGCCAGAAGCGGTGGCGGTTCGCGGCCGTGGCGGCGCTGTCGCTGGCGGTGAAGGCGTCTCCGGGCGTCGCGGGCATCGACGACGGCGGCGACGACTCGCCGCTGCTGCTGCTGCTCTTGCCCGTGTCCGGCGTGGGCTCGGCGGCCGAGGCGCCGTTGCCGTTGCCCGAGGCGGCCGTGGGCTTGCCCGAGATGCGGCGCGGGGCGTCGAGCGGCTCGACGAGCGAGAGGACCCGCTTGCCGTGCGAGTACACCGTGGTGACACTGGTGAGGCGCGACTCCTGCAGGCTCGTGAGGGCGAGCTGCGTGCTGAAGTGGTCGTAGCGCGGCAGCAGCACGTCGGCGCGCGGGATGCTCATGGGCACATGCACGTAGAGGAACTGGCACGGCAGGTGGTGGTACATCTCGGCCAGGCGCGGGAAGCGGAAGGCGCCGATGCGCACCGAGTCGAGCGGCAGGCGCGGCAGCGTGGCGTTGCTCTGCGAGCACGAGGCCATCGACTTGCGGTCGAGGTTCGTGTAGACGTGCTTGTCCTCGCTGGCCGAGCAGTGCACCCACATCGAGAAGCTCGCCGGCAGGATTGGGCACGACGTCGTCGCCGCCTTGGGGTCGTGCGGCGCCGGGAAGTGCAGTGCGTTGAGCGCCGACGAGAGGCCGGTGGCCGAGTGCGGCGGCGGCATGAGGCCGTTGACGTCGGGCAGGCCCTGCGTCGAGAAGGCGGGCGACGGGTTGAGCGAGGACATGGGGCTGTGCAGCGCCAGGTGCTGGCCGCCCATGTTGGGCGTGTACGGCGAGAGCAGGCCGGCGTTGCCGTCGGCGAGCAGCGGGTGCGGGCCGCCGAGGCCGCCGTAGCCGTAGCCGGCGAGCGTCTGGGCGTACATCATGCCGCCGGCGGGAATGTAGAAGTCCTCCTCCGTCGTCGGCTCGGCGATGAGCTGCTGGAACTCGGGGTCGCCCTTCTTGATGTTCTTGAGCACCTGGATGTGGCTCGAGACCTGCTTGCGTGTCCGCGTCTTGTTCGTCTTGCGCTCAATGTAGTCGGCGATGAGCTCGTTGCGGCCGCACGGCTTGCCGTGCACCAGCACCTTGCGCCGGCCGAGCTTGGGGATGAGGCGCAGCGCCTCCCAGAAGGCGACCTCGACGTCGTCGGGCCACACGTCGGGGCCCTTGCTCTTGAGGTCGGCCTTCTCCATGGCCTTGCTGATCATCGCCTTGTTCTGCGCCTCCTGCATGGCCGACTCGGAGGCCACCGGCGGTGCGCTGCGCGGCGGCTCGGGCAGGCCGTCGAGACCCTCGCGCCCGCCCGACGGCACGGTGAGTCCGGCGGTGAGGCCGGCGATCTCGCTCGTGCAGTCGCCGGCGATGGAGCGGCGGCGCTGGCGGTCCATGCTGCCGCTCGACGAGCCGCTGTCGTGGATGCTCTCGGGCAGCGTTGACGACGAGGCCGACGAGTACGGCGTCTGCATCACGCGGCTCGACGCCGCCGAGCTGACGACGCTGGCGGCGTGCTGCTGCATCGTGTGCCACGAGTTGGGCGGCGTCTGCTGCACGAGGTTCTGCGCGACGCGCTGCGGCGTCTCCGTCGGCGCCACGCTTGTCCGCCGGCGCTTGGTGTCCTCGGCATCGGCGGGTGTGGGTGTGCTGCCCTGCGACGAGAGGCTGACGGTGAGGCGCGGCGGCGAGAGGAGAAAGTCGGCAGCGCCCGGCGGCCCGTTGCTGAGCTGCGAGAAGTCAAACGAGTCGTCGTCGCCGGAGAGGACGTCGAGCTCGCCGTGTTGCGGCGGCGGCACGAGCGGCTGCACGCTGTGGCGGCGCGAGGCCGAGTTGTTGCGCAGGTGCAGCGAGCGCTTGCCGAGGAACGAGTTGGGGCTCGCCATGGCGCTGGCCATGCCGAAGTCGAGCGCCGCGGCGAGGCTCGAGTGCGGGCTGTCCTGCGACGAGCGCGACGTGTCGTGCTCGGCGCTGCCGTCGTGTGTAAGGCTCATGAAGTCGCCGCCGAGGAAGCGGGCGTTGGCGGCGGTGAGGCTCTCCTTGCGCAGCGCCACCGGCAGGCCCGAGACGGCGCTCTCGGGCGTGCAGAGGTGCGAGCCGGCGCCCGACGAGAGCGTCGAGTCGGAGTACGTCGGCGAGGGGAAGACGCTGTGCGCCGAGGCGGCAGCAGCCTTGGGCGACGACGAGTGCAGCGCAGCGGGTGCGACACGCGGGCTCGCCATGGCGAGGAGGCGGGTCGGCGAAAGGGGGCCGGCGCGGAGGCGCGCGGGTGAGTAAGGAGCGTGCGGTGGTGGTAAGATCAAAGGAGCGGCAGGGCAGGCGAGAGCGAGGAGCAGCGAGAGAGCACGCGGGAGAAGGAGAGGGCGAGGCGGGAAATGGAGGCGGCGAGCGGAGGCTGCCTGGGCCAGGAGGCTTATATGAGGGCTGTGTGCGGGCGAGGTGGCGGAGGGCGCGCTGCCTGTCCCTGGGAGCGGCCAGGAGCGGCAGGAGGCAGCGCCGGCAAGCGCACCTCTGAGCTGCGGCTGCAGCGGCTGCACCTCCGCTTCCCGCATCGAGGCCTCCTGCAGCGTCACAGCGCAGAGCAGCAGCGCAGAGCGAGGGCCGTCGGCTGCGGAGGGTTGCGCGAGGAGGGCCACGGCGGCGGCCGCGCTGTCCTGCCTCGCCCTCGCCGGAGATCACAGGGGCTGCGGCTGCAGCTGCAGTTCGGCAGCGATCTGGCCTCCTGTGCCTGCGCCTGCTCGCCTAAGCTGTGATGCTGCGCTGCTGCTGCTGCACCTGCGAGTGTTGGTGTGTTGGACTGCCGGCGGGCGGGCGGGAGGGCGGGCGGGCGGCGACGCAGCTGCGACCCCCTGGCGGCGCGGCGCATCTTGCGAGGGCGCTGCGAGGGCGGCGCAGGAGGAGGAGCAGCGCGGGCGAAGCGCCTCTCGCCTCTGAGGCTGCGCTGCACCGCTGCGGAGAGCAAGCGGCGTCCCAGCCGCAGCCGCCGCCGCATAGGAGCGCGCCGCAGGGGCAGCGTCGCCGTGCACACTCGCGCCGTGCCCGCCCCCCGCTGCAGTAGCGCCGCTCGTGCAAGGGGCTGCGCGGTGTGGCACGCCGCCCTGCGCACGCGCATCACCGCAGCGGCGGCCGCAGCATCGCAGCCGCAGCGAGGCCAGTGCCGGCACCGACGCTGCACCCACGAGCTCCGCCGTGTGAGCAGCAAGCACGGCCAGCATCCCGGGCCGATGCCGAGGCGAGGCGAGGTGGTGGTGCACGATGGAGCTCTGCGCTGGCACTGCGCGGGGTGTGTTGCTGCTGCTCCCTGCCTGCGGCTAGCGCAAGGCGCTGCGGTGAGCTGGCGCTGCGTGCGAGAGAGAGGCACGAGGCGGGCTAGCCAGAAGCGGAGGCTCACTCACGCGACTGCGAGGCATCTCGCAGACTCGTGCGGCCAAGCGAACGCAGCATGCTCCACAAGCCAGTCTCAAGGAGCCTGGGTGGCACTAGCCGCATCGAGAGGGAGCAGGCAAACTCTCTCGCGCGGCTCGCGGCTGCGCTACACGCAAGAGGTGCCTCGGCCGCAGCGCTAAACACGGCCGATGAGAGGGGACACGTCCAGCGTGGTGGGGCGTCCCGCCGGAGGCCAAGGACGATCGTCATGGCGAGCAGCACGAGCCACGAGCGAGACTATGCGCCGGCGCTATCGCTGGTGCTGCTGATCAGGGACAGATAGAAGCATCGAGAGCGGCGGGGCAAGACGCAGTACCCGTTTGGCGGCGCTCGAGGGACACGCTGCATCGAGGAGCGCCACGCCTCTGGAGGGCGAGGGAGCGGCAGACGAGCGGCAAACTCGGCCAAAGGCGTGAGAGCAGGCGTGGAGAGAGGAAGCCCGAGCTGAGACGGCAGCTCGCTTCCAGCGCCAGCGGACTGCCTGCCAACGAGCTCCACGCTCGCGGCACCCGGCGCCGCCCCCTGCGCACCGCTGCGCTCGTCAGCCCCGCGCGTCGGGGAGAGCACCATGCAGCACCCAGCACCCAGAGATACACACCGTCCCCTCCACTGCTGGCGCTCGTTTTGGGCCTGAAATTGGCAGCCGAGAAGCTCCGAGGCTCCGCGCTGACGGTGCTGCGGCTCCGCCAGCGTGGCAGGCCGTGGAAAGCGAAAAGGCCACGAGACGGCGACTTGCCCCGTGCTGTGCCGCAGCGACACGCCTCACCGCTGCGCCTCCTTCCCCTTCTCCGGCCGGACGAATCTGCGATTCTGCAGCCTCAGGCTGCGGCATCGGTGTCTGATGCTCCGGCTCTGCCGACTGCATCGTCCGGCCTGCGGTGCATTTCCAGCGCATCCCCGGCGCGAGTCGTGCGGACGACAGCTGACCTGCGGAGCGCCACCATGCACGCTCGCCCCAGACTCCAGACTCAGCTCGTGTCGCAGAGCGCGGGAAAGAACGAGGACTGTGCTGTCCTGGGGAGGGCGACGCCGAGCGTCGCATGTCGGCTGCGGTGCGTCGACCTCCGCCTCGCTCCGCCCGCAGCTCTCATGGACGGGCGGTTGTGCCGTGTCGAGGCCGAGCCTCCGGAGGTGCCGCGTCGCCCACGGACGCACGCCCGAGAGGCCCAGCTCCGAGCGCCGCCGATGCGATGTCGCCTGCGCGCTGCCATCGCGCGCCCCCAGCGGCAAGCCACCTGCTCTGCCTTGCTCTGCGAGGTCAAGCCATGGAGCGTGCCGAGCATGTGGTCGCGACTCGATCTCGATGCGCAACGCAGCGAGATGGAGAAGGGTAGGCTTTGCTGCTGGCAGCGAGTGACCGTCACTCATGCTGCCGTCAGCAGCGGTGCAGGACGGAGAGTCGGGCAAGACGGAGAGACTCGGTGCTCGACGTCGCTGCGCTGCCATCGGGCCAGCAGCGAAGGGCCGCACGGCCTTGCATGGAATCGTCTGATGGAGGGACGGGCACATCTGCTGCGTCTGTGCGGCGCCCTCTCGGGAAAATAGCGCCTCCCGTCGCTCTTCGCCGACGCCGAGCCTTCATGCTGACCCCCTCGAGCATGGCCGCTTGCGGCGGCGCGTGCACCACTTGACCGGCACGCACGACGCAGATCCCTGCTGCGTCCAGCCGGCGCCAACGGCTGCGAGGGGTGGTGCCCAGGCGCGCACAAGCTCGTGCTCTACAAACAGATCGAGGGGCCAGCTTCGCTGAGATGGACGAGCAGCAGCAGAGGAGGAGCGCATCGGCACCGACGTCGAGATGCTGCGGCGCGGCCGTTGCGCTGCACACGCACGCCGGCCGTTGGGAGATCTGCGCTGCAGACAGGCACCGGCGCCGGCGCAGGCACATGCACCCGGAGCCGCAATGCTGAGGCACCGAGCGAGGATGAGGATGAGCCGCAGACGGCAGCAGGGCGGGTGCGGCGGCTGGCTGTGCCGGTCGCGCAGGCGGCGGCAAGGGGGCGCGGAGGGACACGCCGCGTGCAGCATGCAGCGCGGCCTCCGCCCGCCCACGCCCCTTGCAGCGCGCGCACGCATCGCAGCAGCAGCCGCAGCACCACACAGCGTGGCCTCCGCGGTGCTATCTTCGGCTCAGAGCAGGGAAGGCTTTCGCGCGAGACGACGAGGACGGCTCGGCGCTCGACGGCCGCCACTGTCCGTGCTGCTCACGTGCGAGCCCGGCCGTCTCCGCTGGCAGGGATCGGGCGTCCTTGGACGAGCAGAGCACGGTCTGCCCTCGGTGCCAAGGCCGGCGGTGCACAGAGGAGCAGGCCCGCCCGGCGGCTGTGCAGCTGAATTTGGCAGCTGCGTCACGTGACGCGCAGGATGACGCAGAGGCGCGCCGCCCCAGCGCAGCGCGGAGACTGCTCCTGCGCCGCACATCGCATCGCTCTTGGCACCGATGGCCCCGCCGCCGGCTCGGGCAGGAGCACAGTCTGCGAGCCGCAGGGCCCTGCTGGGCCAGGCACGCCGCACCGAGAAAGAGGCGCGCGCGCGGCGAGGCGAAGCGAGCTCTTGCTCGAGCGCGCACCTCGCGGCCGCCGCACAGACGGCGCCCGAGCCCGCTCTCGCTCCTCCACCCACACCACACCCGCGCATCCCGCCAGACACCATGCGTGAGCCAGCTGCACCGCGACGCACCCTGCCCCGTGCTGACGGCGCATCTCAGCTTCCACCGAGCGCACGCCGCTCACGCAGCAGATCAGCAACGCGCTGCCCTCGCACCGCGGCGGCAGCGGCCACGACGCGCAGCCGAGCTTCGTCGGCTCGCTCTGGTGGCTGCTCACCAGCTCCTGGCTCAACCTGCTCCTCGTCTTTGTGCCGCTCGGCTTTGCCGCCGAGCACCTGCACTGGGGCACGGCCGCCATCTTTGGCATCAACTTCCTGGCCATCGTGCCGCTGGCCAAGGTGCGTAGAGGGTGGAGGCGCATACAGGCGAGAGGCAGGGGCGGCGTATGGATGCATGCTGGGCGACCGCTGGCCCTTGTCGCGCACTGCCGTTGCGCGCCTGTACTGACCTCTGCTCCACAGCTGCTGGGAGATGCCACTGAGCAGGTCTCGCTCAAGCTCGGCCAGACGCTCGGCGGCCTGCTGAACGCAACGTGAGCAGCTGTGCCGCTCGCCGCAGGGCAGCACGTGCTGATCTACTCGCAGCTTCGGCAACGCCGTCGAGCTCATCGTCGGCATCGTCGCGCTCACGCAGGGCCAGCTGCGCATCGTGCAGATGAGCCTGATCGGCTCGATCCTGAGCAACATCCTTCTGGTGCGTACCTCTTCGCAGTGCTGCTCTGCGGCTCTCGCGCTGACGTCTGGCGCAGGTGCTGGGCATGAGCTTCGTCGCCGGCGGCATCTACAAGGATGAGAACACGTTCCAGGCCACGGCAGCGCAGGCGTCGGGCAGCATCATGACGCTCGGCTGCATCACTGTTGTGCTGCCGGCGGCGTACCAGGGCTCGCTGTCGCTCTCGGCGCTGCTGCACGGCGGCATGGATGCGCTCAAGGAGCACAACGGCGGCGACGTGGGACAGAGCGGCGTGCTCTTCATCTCGCGCGGCACGTCGATCATCCTGCTCCTCATCTACGCCCTCTACCTCGTCTTCCAGCTCAAGACGCACGCCTTCCTCTTTGAGACGCCCGAGAACGAGGACGAGGAGGAGGAGAAGCCGAACATGACGCCCAGCGCCGCCGTGCTTGGCCTGCTCATCGTCACGGTCGTCACGAGCTTCAGCGCAGACTACCTCGTCGGTGCCATTGTGAGTGCGGCCAGGCGTGTGCGTGCCTTGCATCGTCCGCTGACACGTGCGCAGGACGAGGTGGCCAACGACTACAGCATCCCCAAGGCGTTCATCGTGAGCAGACTGCTGCAGCCCAATGTCCGTCAGCCGCTCACACTTCTCGACAGGGCACGATTCTGCTGCCGATTGTCGGCAACGCCGCCGAGCACGTCACGTCGGTGTGGATGGCGGCCAAGGACCGCCTCGACCTCTCGCTCGCCGTGGCGCTTGGCTCGTCGATCCAGATTGCCATCGGCGTCATCCCCGCGCTGTGCCTCACGGGCTGGGCCATCGGCCAGCCGCTGACGGTGAGTCGCATGCAGGGCGAGCTGATTGAGGCGTTTGCTCATCACGCTACCTCGCACAGCTGTCCTTTGGCGCCTTCGAGACGGTCGTGCTCGTCGCTGCCGTGATCCTCGTCAACACGCTCATCCAGGACGGCCGCTCGTGAGTGCTGCGTGTCGAGGGTGCTGCCGACACAAGCTGACTGTGTCCCGTGCAGCAACTACATCGAGGGCGCGCTGCTGTTTGCGGTACGTCACTCGCACGCTGCGTCCTCTCTTGCGCTCACACCCAGTCCTGCAGCTCTACTGCGTCGCCGCGCTCAGCTTCTGGGTCGAGCCGGAGCACTAGACGTCTCCTCGTCGACAGCGCGCTGTACATACGCATTCTTCGCTGTACATTCGCCTCCTCTGCGCGCAGGAGTGCGCTTTCCCCGTTCTTGTTGCATGCCACGAAAAAGTGCCGCACCGCCCGCTGTGCACGACGGACATACCCGGCTGCTCGCGCGCCGAATTATACGTTCGCCCTACGATGCCACTGACTGAAGGCGACGCTGCGGTGGGGTAGGAGGTGCATGCAAGATTACAGTAGTGTACAGTGAGGTAGAAGGTGGAGAGGGGGAAGAGCAGGGCACAGAGATGACAAGGGGGCAGGAAGCGAGAGAAGCATGCGAGTCGGCGGCCGGCCATCACCACCACACGTCGCCCTTGGGCTTCTTGCGAGCGCCCTGGCTGTCGAGCGACGAGCGCGCGCTCGAGTCGTCGGCCGCTGGACCAGGCGAGCGCGACGATGGGCGCGCCGCGAGCTCGTCCGAGCTGCGCCATGCTGCCTCGGGCACGATGGGCAGCGACGGGCCTGGCTGCGCGCCCGACGGCGGCGAGCCGAGGTTTGCCCATGCAAGCGACTCGTCTGCATCGTCGCTGAGGACCGACTCGTCAAACTCGTGCGAGTCGTCGTCTTCGACGGCGCCGTACTCGGCCTGCTGCTGCGCCGCGCGGCTCACCAGGCGCTGCCATTCGGCATCACGCCGCTGAGTCGACTCGGGCGACATCTCGACGCTGGGCCCAGGCGGCGAGCGCGAGCGCGAGAGCGAGAGCGAGAGCTCGCCGTCGCCGCCGCTGAGCGAGGCCAGACTGGCAGAGAGCACGCTCTCCTCCTCGGTGATATCGCTCAGGCCCTCGGGCTCGGGCCGGCGGTAGGCGTACTGCGTCAGGCCGTAGTAGCTCGGGTCGATGGGCACGGGCGGCACGGGCTGGTAGACTGCCTGGTCCTCCGGCTCTGGCGGCGGCGAGAGAGACTCGGTGGGCGAGAAGGTCTCGTTCGACGCCTCTTCGATCTGTGGAGGTGTCAGCTGACGGCTGCCTGGCGCCGACTAAGCATACACTCACGTCATCTAGACGCTCGCTCTGCTCGACGTTCGCCGGCACGACCTCGTCCTCGCGCGCGCTCCACCAGAGCGGCGCGCCCGGCTGCGGATTGCGGCCGCGCGTGCTGACCGCGACCGGCTCTGGCGTGACGATGGGCTGCCGCACCTGACCTGGTCGCAGGAGCGTCACGGAGCGAAATGAATCTGGCGAGGCTGATGGCATGCGAGCCGAGGCAGCCCGAGGTGTTGCCGGCACGCTGCTCTCGTCTGAGCTGCTCCAGGGCTCGCTGCCGGCATCAGGATGCGGGCTGAGCACAGGTGACGGCGAGCCAGAGTCCAAGTCGGCCGGCGGGTCCAGACCGAGCCCAAGTCCGAACTGCGAGGCCGGGTCTCCGCCACTAGCCTCGATCAGGCTCTCGAGTGTCCGTCGCGAGGCGATGCCCGTGTTCTCGCTGTCGTCCGTCGTGTCGGTCGTGTCAGAGACGTCGTCAAAGCCGCCGCGTACCTCGATGTCGGACGGCATCGAGCCGGGCGAATGCGGCGCAGAGTCGGGCGCAGCGTGCGGCGGGTCGCGCGAGCTCAGCACAGCTGCGGTCAGCGCACTCGGTGAGCGCAGCTCCGAGCCGGAGCGAGCAATGAACTCGGCGAGCATGTCGAGGCCGCGCTCGCGCTGCGCCTCCTCAGCAGCGAGGTACCTGTGAAGACTTGTCAGCGACTGCGCGACGCACGACCTGCGATGCACAACTCACATGTTCACGAAGGGCCAGGCGTGGACGCCACCAGGGCCGGACTCGACGTACGTCTGCAGCCAAGCAGCGCGCGCATCAGGCTCAGGCATGCTTGACGCATGCGCCGTGTCACCATCCTGCGCCGGGCCGTCGTCGTGCCGCGGCGCAGCGTGGCGGTTGTTCGAGCTCGCCAGCTTGTGCACGCGCTCGACGAACCGCTCAATGTCGACGGCGAGGCGTTCGCGCTCGCCCCACGTCACGAGCATGCCGCGCTCCAGACGCACCGCGCCCCAGTTGCCCGTCGACGGGCTGAGCAGCGGGTGCGTCTCAAGCAGCTGCTTCGCCTCGGCCACGTCTTCGTCGCCGCTCGCGCTGCCGTCGATTGGCACGTACAAGTCAGACGTGCTGCTGACGAGGTCGGTCTGCCGCTCGCTGTGCGGAAAGAGCGGCTCGAGGCCGCCAAACGACGAGTTCTGGTCCTGTGCAACGAGCGGGCCATCGTTGTTGCTTGACGATGTGCTAGGCGGCTGCGAGAAGAGCGGCTCGGCGAGCACTCTGTGGGTGGCACGAGCGAGCCGCCGGCCCGGGCGCGCGAGCGCCTCGAGCGTGACTGGCGTGGCAAAGGTGCCAGAGCGCGCCGTCGAGCCCTTCTTCTCGGAGTTGCCTTCGGCTTCCTGGCCTGCGCCGCCGCAGAAGTCGGCAAGCCAGCCCAGTGGACCTGCGACTCGCCGTGGGCGGGGCAAGACGCCCGAGTAGACCTGCGCAAAGTGCAGCAGCGCCTCGGCGGCGACGTAGTCCCACTCGTAGTCGTCGAGTGGCGAAGACGAGCTCGCAGCTTCGTTCTTCTCGGTGCTGGCTTCAGCGCGCGGCTTGGCAGGCTGCCGCAGCGGGCCGAACGCCGCGGCGTGAGATGGCCGCAGGTCGACCCATGGGCTGATCAGCACGGCCTTGCCCGGCATCGGCAGCGCGCTCCAGTCACGCTCGGCGAGCAGGCCGTCGTCACCCGCCTGGCCGGAGAGAGCCAGCAGCATAGCCATCGTGAGGTTGCCACCCGCCGAGTCGCCCGCCAGTGTGATACACGACGGATCGATCTGCTCGACCTCGACGAGGTGCGCGTAGCAGCGAAGGCACTGTAGCAGTGGCGTCGGGAAGCGTGCCGTCGGCGCCAGGTCGTACTCGACGGCCACGAAGCGCGCGTCGCTCTCTATTGGCACGCCTCGCTCCGTCTCGAGCGCGCTAACCTTGGCGCGCAGGCGCAGCAGGCTCTCGGCGTAGAAGGCCACCGAGCCGAGCGAGAAGCCACCGCCGTGGAGATAGAGCAGCGTCGAAGCCGAGCGAGCACCCAAGTTGGCGCGCTGCTCGGCGACGGGCACGCGGGCATCCTTGCTGAGCCAGAACGCGCGGAAGCCGGGCACAGCATCGGGCTTGCGCTCGCGGGCCGGCTCGTCGTCGAGGTCGCTGAAGGCCTGCACCATCGAGCCGGACCCGCCGCCGGTGCGCCAGTAGACGAATGGGCCAATCGTCTCCTCGGCGAACAGCACGCGCGGCAGCAGGTGCGGGAAGTTGGAGCACGTGAATCGGACGAGCAGCACCACGAGGTGGTGGAAGGGCGAGAGCTGCGACGGCGATGCCGACAGCTCCTGGCTCTCCTCGGCCTCGGCCTTGGCCTCGGGCGCAAGCACATCGGATGATGTCGTCTCAGCCGGCGCACGCTTGACTTGCGCTGTGCGCTTGTATGAGGAGCGCGAGGCGCTGCGCGACCATCGCGCGTAGAAGTCGCGCGGCAGACTCGTGACTGCCAGCCGGTGTGAGAGAGCAGCGTGGCACCAGCACCGCAGCAGAACTCACAGGAGTACACCATGCCCTTCAGCAGCACGTCCACCAGCTCCGCCACGCCGCACGTGCGCAGCAGGTTGAGCGCGTAGGTGAAGGCGATGAAGATGAGGTCCGTGAAGTAGAGGCCGCCGAGGAACGTCTCCTGGCGGGCGCGGTGGCGCTTGCCGCCCGTGGCCTGCGCCGACGCGACGTCGTCGTCGCGCGGCAGTGAGCCTCGCAGTGACCGGCCGGTGTCTGGCAGGCGCGACGGGCCCTGGTCGGCAGCGAGGCCGAGGCGCCCCGCCGTTGTCGACTGGTGGCGCGCCAGCTGGCCGCGCGAGCGCTGGCGCGGGTAGGCCGGGCGCGGCGTGCTCGTCGCTGCCGCACCCGACACCTCGACGGAGCGCGAGGGCCGCGCCGTCATGCTCGACGCCACGGACGATGCGGGCGAGAGCGGCGCGGCGAGAGGCGGTCCCATGCTGGGCGGTGCGCGCGTGGAGAGTGCGGGGGCGAGCAGGCGAGATTAGGCGCGCAGGCAGGTATGCATCTTCCGAGGTCGCAGCGGGCGCAGCGGGCGGTTGTCGCAGCAGCGGGGTGTTGCGACGGGGTATGAGATGGAGCAGAGCGAAGCAGGGCGTGTGGTCGGCGTGAGTCAGGCAGCTGGCTGACCCGGCCAGGTCCAGGATTCACACTCTCGGCGTCACCGCGCGTGGCTGATGAGGCAGCGTGCGTGCCTGCGGGGTGAGATAGCTGCGTGCCACGGCACCTCAGCAGCACGCACGCTGTGTCGCCGCGCCACCCGCGCTGCTCCGCGAGCGCGCAAGATTTCGTGCCTTGCCCCTCACTCGCGGAGCGCGTGACAGCGGCCGCCGCAACGAGGCGCCCCTCTGCTCGCTGCCGTGGGAGCAGCGACGACTCCAGGCATGGCAAGACGAACAGGCGGCGCTCTCGTCTGCAAAGGCCGACCAGCGATGGCCGATGGCGGCTCGTTCAGTCGGAGCTGGGAGGGCAAGCTGAGCTCAGTCGAGTGGAGGCGGTGCGAGGCGGCTGATGCCGAAAGTTGGCCAGTTCCCACGGTCATCAGGGCGTCCCCTCACACGCGCGCCGCCGCTCCCCTGCTGGCGGCTGCCTCCTACACAGGCCTCACGGTGCATCCGAGCAATCTTCTTCGAGCTCACTTCCGTCATTCGAGCTGAGCACCACTGCATCTGGTAGCGCAGTCCGATCTTCCGCTTTGTTCCCACGCGCGCCGCTCGCTGAGAACCTGCGTGGGCTCAGCAGAGGCGACGCGTACAAGCACGGTCACAGCTTTCGGACGCTCCGGCGACCGAAAGCAGCCGACCTTCTGGAGCACTGCACCTCGAGGGTCAGTGGCTAGCCGAGATATATTAAGCTGGCTTTTCGGCTGTCCTCCTAGCCTTTCGAGACGAGAGACGGCGCGACTTTCCACTCTAGCCAGCGCAGACGGCAGCTGATGAAGTAGGAGTGTCTAATCGCGCGTGAGTGCTCGGTCTGCACACCACTTGGCGAGATGCCGCACAAGGCAACGGGCCTACGGCACAGTCACCTTGGGGGCTGCGGGGAAAGATCCACGGCACGGCGGCTTGAAGATTAAAGGCGGCTGTGGGGTAAGCCGGCGGCGAACGATTGTCGAAAAGACTGATGAACGGTATCGCCTGGGCAACGACGGCAGCGGCGTGCCCGGCAGAAGTAGGCCGACAGTCACGCACATGCTCTGAGACTCCTCTTCATCGGCCCGGAAACGCAGCTTCTCTTAGCATAAAAGCCTGTCCCTTTCGTCCCCTGTCTGCCTTCTTGTCTACCACTCCCAGCGCTCCTCAGTACTGCTCCTTGCGCCCGTCCTCAACATGTCCCACGTCCCGGATCGCCACTTTATCTACAACTTCACGATTCTTGATCCTGATAGCATCTCCTCTTATATGGACGACAGCGATGACCACGACCCCAGCGCGGGCGCGGGGATTGCCGAGGCCAAAAAGCTGTGGCGCTTCGCGGACAACCCGCAGACGGACCGCACTCAAGCTTCGATGGCCCTCGACAGGGCTGCTCGTCTTCTTGCAGACTCCGGTGCCGACGTTCCTCAATTCATCTATGAACGGGGGCAAGACTCGGCGAAGACGGGTCGGTGCGGCCATGTCCCGCTCGAGGTGACTTCCTCCACGAAGAAGAAGAAGGTGACGTTGCCACCACACGTGAGTCCTTTACTGCATCTATCTGAGCACCTGCTGAAGAACCGAACGTCACATAGGCTTGGAGTATTGTCAGGTCGATCTGCAGGCTTCACTCGGCTCATTTCTGCAGTTACCATCTCACCTCTGGCGAAAGGGTCGTGTTATTCTATGGCGATCTCTCAGTCGTAAAGACCGCTGCCAACGAGTGCCGCGAGCAATTGGAAAGGGTCACTGACCTCTCTGCAATCCATGAGAAACTGCCCCCGCCTTCAGCAGACGGTGCAAGCAAGACAGCGTACGGTAGCGGCTTTTCATATGGTCTCAATGACAAGGCCGACATGATGGCAGGCATGAACGTGCCTCGCCTCCGTGCGAGGGAGTCGGACCCTGCACCGTGAGTGTCACCGCCAGGATTCCTGTCTCATCTTATCTTGTAAGCATAGACGTACAGCCTGACCTCTCCTCTCAGTCGCTTCCAAGCCTCCTTTGACGAGGGCCGTGCTGAGGGGTACGCAGCCAAGTTGAGCGCGCCGCAGTGGAAACGCTCGGCTTCTGCAGGCGGCAGCAATGCCGGGAACGACAACGCGGCTTCAGCTTAGCGCTGTGGAAACCACGTCTCGGCAAGCGTCTTTCTCTTCGACTCGCCCCACAAGTTGCCTCAAGCGCCTTGCGAACCTGCTCCGACTCTTTGTCTCTTTCTCTCGCCTCCGACCCATGCTCAATCGTCTGAGGGCGCTCTTCCGTCAAGCCTCGCCCAAGTCAACTTCGCGATGCGATCCTCACGGCTCAAGTCTGCTCCTCGAATCAACTTCTCTCACCACCACTCAACGCTCGACCATCCGCGCCCAACGAATGACACAAGTGATGCGCGCCTTCGCTCTGGGACAGTGTGAGACAGCAGGCATGACATTGAGATCGCCAGCGGCGCGTGAGCAGGGCGCGCTGAGCCACTCGGCCAGCAGAGGCCGAGACGGGGGGCAACACATCAGAGGGGGGCAACTAGGCGACGGCCGAGATGGGCGACGACTGCGCCTCGAGGGGCATGGCGCCGGGCACGTGGAGGCCAGGCGTGGCGGGCGCGTCGGCGACAGTGTCGATGGCGAGCAGCTCGTCGCTCCACAGGGGCGCCGAGTTGGTGTCGCGCTCGGCCTGGCAGAAGAGGTCGGCGAGCGCGTCGGTGCCGGGCTCGCAGGCACGCAGCTCGTCGACGCGGCGGATGCCGAGCTTCGTCCAGACGGCGTCGAGCGCCTGCACGAGGTGCTGCACGTCGGCCGAGCTGTGGCCGGGCGTGGGCGTGATGCGCAGACGCTCGAGGCCGCGCGCCACCGTGGGGAAGTTGATCGGCTGCACGTAGCAGCCGTGCTCGGCGAGCAGCATGTCCGACGCCGCCTTGGCCTTCTCGGCGCTGCCGACGAGCACGGGCACAATGTGGGACGGGTTGTGCTGCAGCGGAATGCCGGCGGCGATGAGGGCATTCTTCGTCTCGCGCGTGCGGATCTGCTGCACGCGGCGCGTGTGGTTGCTCTCCATCAGCACCTCGACGGCCGTCGTGGCGCCGGTGAGCACCGACGGCGGCAGCGTCGTGCTGAAGATGAACTGCGGCGCAAAGCTGCGGATCAGGTCGACGAAGCGGTTCGAGCCGGCAATGTAGCCGCCGACGTTGCCGTACGCCTTGCCGAGCGTGCCCGTGATGATGTCGATGCGGTCCATGAGCGTCTTCTTGCCGTTCTGCGCCGCCGCGCCGCCGCGCTCCTGGATCTCCCACTCGAGGTGCTCGGCGACACCGGCGCCGCGCGGGCCGTACATGCCGACGGCGTGCACCTCGTCGAGGAAGGTCAGGGCGCCGTACTTTTCAGCCAGCTCGATGGTGCGCTCGATCGGGCCGACGGTGCCGCACATCGAGTACACCGACTCGAAGGCGATGATCTTGGGCGTGTCGATGGGAATCGCCTTGAGCTTCGCCTCGAGGTCCTCCATGTCGTTGTGCTTGTAGATGACCTTCTTGGCGCCCGAGTGGCGAATGCCCTGGATCATGCTCGCGTGGTTCGAGCTGTCGGAGAGGAACACGCAGTCGGGCAGCTTCGAGCCGAGGATCGTGAGCGTGCCGTCGTTGGCGGCGTAGCACGAGCCAAACACGAGCGCCGCCTCCTTGCGGTGCAGCTCGGCCAGCACGGCCTCGGCCTTCTCGACGAATTGGTTGTGGCCGGCAATGTTGCGCGTGCCGCCGGCGCCGGCGCCGTACTTGTTGAGCGTCTCGCTCATGGCGGCGAGGACGCGCGGGTGGCGCGACATGTTCTGGTAGTCGTTGGCGCACCACACGGTGATCTCCTGCGCCTCGTCCTGCAGGTGGCCGCGCGGCGCCTTGCCGGCGAGGCGGTTGATGTTGTTGAAGTAGCGGTACGACTTGTCCGCGTGCTTGGCCATGATGTCGCGGTGGTAGAAGGCCTCGTAGTCGAAGCCAGGGCCCTCCTTGGGCTTGAGCGTGGGCGGCATGCCCATGCCCGAGCCGGGCGTGCGGACCTGCTTCTTCTTCATGCTGTCGGCGCGGAACGTCGAGCGGCCCTCGGCAGCAAAGGCAGCAGCCTTCTCAGCGGCAGCAGCTGCGGCAAGCGCCTGGCAAGGGGGTCAGCATGTCTCACCCCTCCTCGAGCATGCGCCACTCACCTTGGTGTGCGGGCACTTCTCCGGGTCGCCGTGGCCACCGGTGCGCACGCCCTCCTTGGCGTGAATGCGGTCCAGGTGGTCCGGGTTGGCCACGACGCTGGCGGCGGGCGCCTCGGTGCGGCTGACGTACGTGCGCGCCTGCTGGCCGATGTGCGGGTTGTGCGTGGCGCCGGCGGCGAAGGGGCACACGCCGGCGGGCGCCTGCGGGCGGCGCGCGGCGGCCGTGCCGAGCGCCAGGTGCGCCGAGGCGACGGTGGCGGGGCCGCTGCCAAAGAGGAACTTGCCGGCGGCGCTGCTCATGGCGGGCGCGGCGGCGGCGGCCTGGTCGGGGTGCTCGGCGATGGCCTCGCTCATGACGGGGCACTGCTGGGCACGCACGGCGAGGCGCGTGGGCCCGCCGGGCAGGCACGTCGTCGTGCTCATGCTGCGCAGCTGCAGCATGGGCGTGCGCGACAGGTACGGGCACGAGGGGCGCAGCTGGCGCAGCGAGGCTACGGTGCGGTCCATGATGAAGTGTGAGATGGGGTGAGGTGGTGGTGAGGCGGTGAGAAGGCGGTCAGGCCTGTCGGCGAGTCGAGGCGAGGCAAGGCGGCGAGCGGCATGTAAGCGTGCGCCGCGGCGCCGAGACTGGCGGCGTGCCTGCGACAGCGACGGCGTGCCGCGCGAAGAAGGGCCCCACGCCGAGTGCCACGCCACACTGCTCAAGTGCCCGACCCGCCTCGCCAGACCCGGCAGGCAGCTGCTTTGAAATCAGGGCCGCGCGACACGACTTCAGCTCAATTCTTGTAGTCCCTGCCGCAAATCTCGCCGGCGCGCCATCACGCGCACCGCCCGCCGGCTTGCGTGCGCACCCCAGAGGCCTGTCGACGCCATGCTTCGACCCTCGGCACAGGCTGAAGCGCACGTCTGGAAGCGACGTCGAGGTGGACGGGAGCAAGAGGTCGGACTTGACGTGTCGATCTCGCGCGCAGCCGCAGCGCAGGCTGCAGATCTTGGTGGGCTGATCCGGCGTCGCGCTGTGCACGTCGTGTGGGGCACTCGCGGCGTGCCGGCGCCTGCTGCAAGCAAGACCCCTTCCCGCGCCGACGATCAGAGACCGCTTCCCCGCACTCCGGCCGCCCCTCAGGGCAGCAGTGGCACTTCCGTGCGCTTTGCGCCCCTCTGTGAGCCGTGCCAGCGCAGCACAGCGCCGTTGTCTCACCGCCTGCGACCTCCTCGGCTGCGCTCTGAAGTCGCTGCGAGCGCTGGCTGTCATGTCGCGGGGCACGCTCGCCGCCTTTAGCGCGCAGGCTCGCAGGAGTCGCCGAGGCGCGGCGAGGCGCGCGAGAGGCCGGCTGGGCATGCCGGGTCCGGCTCACAGCAAGCCACGTGGCTCAAGGCCGCTCCCACGCCTGGCGAGGACATAACGGGTGCATTCCGATGGCAGCAGACACGCAACGCGGGAGTCACTCGACAGACCAAATTTGCCAAAGGACAGACAAGAGAGAACAGCAAAGAGTGTGAAATACGGAGCGGCACAGCACGGTAAATGAGGGTGACAGATGCAACGCGATGTCGAAGAGAAAAGGAGACAGGAGGGGTGAAGGACAGCGTCACTGCTGCGCTCAGCCCGACGAGGCAAACGCCACGCGCAGGGCAACATGGACCGCCTCGAGGGTGACATCTGCCTGCTTGCACTGCTCGAGGCCATCCGGCAGCAGGGCTGCCAGCGCCTCGAGCATGCGGGCCGAGCTGCGCTCCAGCGCCTTGAGTGCCGCGAGGGCGGCTTGCTGCACTCCAAAGTCGCGCAGCAGGGCCTGCTTGGCTTGCAGTGTCGTACCAAGCGCCGTCTCGGAGCGCACGAGCTGCTGCAGTGCCGCGAGCACCTCGGTACTCTGAGTGCCGACGAAGGGCTGCTGCACCCAGTCGAGGCGAGCCTCGCAGGCCTGCGTCAGCTTGACCATGTCGCGCAGCCGCTGTGGCGCAGCAGCGGCGACGGGTGCGCCGGCGCGAGCGACACTGCGCAGAGGCGCCAGCTGCTGCTGTAGCAGTCTGGCGCTGTTGCTGATCGCCTCGATTGCACGTGCGAGCGATTGGACCTCGGCATTGCGAACCGACGTCGGCATTGGCGCCAGGTTCGCCGTCTCGTCGAGGTCACGTCTGCGTGCGGCAAGGGTGCCGACCGTCGAGACGAGAGGCTTCACGACGCAGCCCAACAGGCCGCATGACGTCGTCATGGCCTGCTGAGCAGTCGTCGTCGTCGACGCTGGAGAAGGGGCCGGCTTTATTGAGCTTCCAGCGGCGCCGCTCGACGTGGCGGCCCCTCCTGCCACCGTGGTGGACCCGCGAGCGCTTGACGTCGCGGCGCCACCACCCACAGCCGCCGTGCCGGAACCGGAGGAAGTGGCCGCACCACCGCCTACAGCCGCCGTGGTCGAGGTGCTCGTGACACCGCCGCCGCTGACTGTTGCGGTGGCGGATGCTGCGGGAACGCTGGACGTCGCACCGCCGCCTGCGACGCTGGAGGTGGCGCCGCCGCCCACAACGCTCGAAGTTACAGCCCCACCGGCAACGCTTGACGTGGCGCCACCGCCCGTGACGCTTGATGTAGCGACGCCACCGGCAACGTTCGAGCTGCCTGCGCCTCCTGCCACGCTCGACGTCCCAATGCCGCCAGCGACGCTCGACGAGGCAGCGCCGCCTGCAACGCCCGACGTTGCAGCACCACCTGCAACGCTCGAACTGCCTGCGCCACCTGCGGGGACTGAGGAAGACGCCGCTGGAACGCTCGAGCTGCTTGCGCCACCTCCGGCGGTTGGGGACGACACTGCTGGAACGCTCGACGTCCCAGCCGCACCGCCAACGGTCGTTGTGACCTGCGGCGGCGCCGAGCTGGACGAAAGGGATGCTTGGCTTGAGGCTGCTTGGGAGCCAACGGGTCCTGAGACCGCGCTCGAGCTACCTGGGGCCACTAGCGAGCTCGAAGGAGTTGCTGCTGCCTGGCTCGAGGAAACTACAGGCGCGGGCGTCGAGGAAGCCGCTGCCGGGCTCGAGGAAGACGTGAGGGAGACTGATGCCGTCACGGTCGCGGAGAGGTTGGACTGGACCTCGAGCGAGGCGGAGACCACCGCAGAACTTGACGACGAGGACACGACGCTGACGGAGGCCGAGAGCAGAGGCGCCCCGGAGGAGCTCGCAGCCGCCGAGGTACTTGCCGGCTGGACAGCGCTGCCGGCAGGCGAGGTCGCTGCTCCGCTGCTTGTAGAGCTGCCTGCTGGAGGCGCAACACTGCTGCTGCCCTGCGGCGTACTGCTGCTGCTTTGCGTTGGCGTGCTGCTGCTGTCGACCGATCGCACGTCACTGCTTGCCGGGGCGGCCACACTGCTGCTACTGTTTGCCGGCGGAGGCAGGCTGGTGCTGCTCGCCTGGGGCTGAGGCACGCTGCTGCTCGACTGCTGTGCCGGAGGCTGGCTGCTCGACTGCTGCGCCGGGGGCTGGCTGCTCGACTGCTGTGCCGGAGGTTGACTGCTGCTCGACTGCTGCGCAGGGGGCTGGCTGCTGCTCGACTGCTGCGCAGGGGGCTGGCTGCTGCTCGACTGCTGC